>NW_027328745.1:118753-139737 GCF_048564905.1 Vicugna pacos | reverse complement strand
GAGCCACCCAGAGGAGTGCGTGGGACACAGGGACAGCCGGGTGAGCCTCAGAGCTGGGTATCGGTGACTTAGGACCGAAAGAGTGATTGTCCAGCTCACAAGGCACGTGAGAAATCTTGATTGTCTCAGAGGCTTTCACGTGCACGTCTGAGTCCACACGCGGCTGGAGGAGGGCGCCCCGTTTCCCTGCGCAGAGCCCGGCTGTGCAGACTCAAGCCGGGCCCTTGGTCCTCCTGGGGTCCCTTCCCCTCACCTGGGAGTGAGGTGGGGGACCATCGGGGGTCTAAGCTCCTTTCTAGCTTTTATAAAACTGTTAGATTATTTTTTAACTCTTAAATTCCGCCCCCTCCTTTTTTTTTGGCAAGAAGATAGTTTCCCACAAAAATTCTTACTAGTCAAGGATGTAGTTAAACTGGAGATTTATGATTTTTTAAAAACCTTGTGTCTTAGCTGTTACAGGTGTTTCGATTTAATTTCGAGTGGGGGAGGTAATTAGGTTGATTTATTTACTGTTTTAATGGGAGCACTGAGGACCGAAGCCAGGGCCTCCTGCGTGCTAAGCACGTGCTCTACCACTGAGCTATTATGTACCCTCCTCCCTGCAGATTTATGGTCTCTTTCTTGTTCTCCTTTCTCTCTCTCTCTCTCCTTTTCCTGCTAGTCCGTGATAGAGTTAGTTAAACTGGACATGTCTGGCCGTTTTACAGTTGAAACGTCTAGTGGCCTTAAGAGCAGGAGCGAGAGCTGGGTTTGAGTGTGAGGGGGCAGCAGGTGTCCCTCCGAGTGGGCGGGGTTCTGACGCGCTTAAGCAGAAGCGCTGACTTAGAGCTGGTGCCTGGCCTGAGGGATGGGCGGCTGGAGGTGGGGGCAGGCCGCCCTCTGTGCCTCCCCTCCCCCCCGCCAGTGGTCAGTTCTCCGGGGCTGCGGGCTTGGATTAACAGATGTACTGACGTGAGAGGGGACAGATCCAAGGGCCCGTCATGGAAATTCTATTTCTTACCCTATTACTGAGAATCTGCTGGCTGATTGGCCCTCTCTGTGCCCGGACGGCTGGTCCCACGAGGCTGGATCCTGGCTCCGACTCGTTCACGTGGGCTGACGCTTCCGGGGTGGTAGAGGGGGGCTCTCTGCGTCGCCCCAGCCGTCTGTGAAGTGGGCCCTTTGGGGACTCTTCCCCGAGGTCCCACATCTGCCTGGCCCACGGCCGAGCTCTCCCAACTCACCGTCCAGCTCTGCCCGCTTCCCCCACCTTCTCCCGCAGACGCCAGCACCCCCTGCCCAGGCTTCGGGGGATTGACCGGGCGAGTGTCTGAAATGTTATTAAGACACTTGGCTGAGCTCAGAAAAATTGACACGTGAGGACAGAATCAGTAGATGCGACCTGGTGTCGGCGCAGACACAGCTGGGGCACCCGGGCCTGTGTCACTCCCCAGGCCGTTAGGACCCCGAATCGCAGAAAGAGAAGGGGGGCTCCGCTCTCCTTCAGAGCATCTTGAAATACTTCATTCCGGGCCCCAGTCCCGAAGGAGCTGAGGGATCCCACCCAGGGAAGCAGTCAGGAGCTTCTGTCCTTTCTGGAAGGAGGAGCTGGGGTGGTGGTGGGGGGACACACACTGTGGCTCTACAGACCGAAAGGTCAGCCTTCTTAGCGGTGAGACTCGGTCTGAGGATGCTGTTCCAGGAAATGGGACTTTTTCTCGGGATCAGGACTGCTTCCTGGGGGTGTGGGGTGCAAGCAGGGGCTGGGAGCAGCCGCTCAGCCATGCTGTGGGGTCCCTGCTTCAGGGAGGGGGGTTGCACTTGGTGGCCCCAGGAATCCATGACCCCACAAGGGCCAGCTCCTCCCCTCCAGAGCCTCCCCACTAACACCACACCGGGGCTGTTTTCCAGGCATCAACATGGGCCCCGCGGTGGCCGGAGTGACTGGGGCTTGCAGGCTGCAGTACGACATTCTGGGGAAACACAGTCAACGTGGCCAGTGGATGGACGGCAACGGGGTCCCGGGCAGGATCCAGGTCAGTGCATTCAGAATCCCCAAGGTGCAGGTGCCCATCCTGCAGGCAGGAGACGGAGGCAGGAGAGGCAAGGGTGAGGCAGGGGCCGGCCACCTAGCCCTGCAGCCTGCATCCTCCCTTCCTCGTCTGCCTCTTCTGGGTGGGGACGCGAAGCTGCAGGCAGGCACGCTGATGGGGGCTCGATGTGTCTGCGGCCTTGGGGGTTGGCCCCGACGTGGCCATGGGGAGAGTCGGGGTGATGAGTGACTGGGATGTTTGGGGGCAGTGCGTGACGGCTCCTTAGAAGGGAAGGGGCTGCCTCGCCGTTCGAAGGGCAGAGTGCTGTGTGGCCACCTGACTTGGGAAGCTGCAGGTGACCCTGGGCGGGGAGCCATCTGAAGGTGTCGAGGACAGTGGCGCCTGCTCTTTACGGGTAGGAGGGAGTGTGGACCCACTCTCCTAATTTCCTTTAGAACAAATGAGCAAGTGTGAGTCAGCTGAAGCTTGGACACTGCAGGCCTCTGGGAGCCTCAGAGGGAGGGAGCCTGTCCCCTGTGTGTGGCTGTGGCTGTCCTCTGGGGACCCCGGGGGGCAGGGCAGAGAGCGTGGCACTTGGCGAGCAGGGCTGCTGCCTTCCCGCTGCGGCCTGGCCTCAGGGCGGCGTCAGAGGACTGCGCCCAGTGGCTGTCACCAGTTAGCACTGGGCTTTTGCTGTATCAGAGTCACACTGGGTCCTCTGCAGGCCCTGTGAGATGTGCATTCATCCCAGGTTTTGACAAAGACACTGGGGTGCAGCCCCCTGCAGGATGTGGTTCCAACGAGAAGGTTGTAAGCCTGGGGCTCTCCCACCTCGTGCCTGTTCGGTTCCGGTGGCCCCAGCTGGCATTTTGGGGCACTAGCTGTCGGTCAGGTGCCTTGGTGGGTCCTTCGGATTCATCAGCTTAAAAGGCAAACGGGTCAAAATCCTCACGGCGCTCTCCTGCTCTCAGAACATAGGTGAGATCTCTGTACCTCTGCGTTCTTTTCCTTAAGCTTCTCTTAAGGTGGTGAAACACACATAATGTAAAATTGACCGTCTTAGCCATTTTTAAGTGCCCAGCTCAGTGGTGTCAAGAGCACGCACGTTGTCCTAATGCCGTCGATCCCAGGACACTGTGTTCCTTCCCTAACAGGATCTTTCACCCCTGTTCCTCACAGCCTTCCCTAAGAGCTGGTCATGTCCCAGGGCAGACCTGGTGGGAAGCCCACCCACTCTCCAGCCTGGCCACGTCCAGAGCCGACATCACATGTCTAAGTGTCTGGAGTCAGGTGTGAGTCGGCCACTCCTCTGCTCAGAGCCGCCCCTGTTCCCTCAGCCTCCGGTGAGGGCCAGTTACCGTGGTGTGGCCTCCCCAACAGCATCCAGCCTCCCTCAGCTGCTGCCTGGCGAAGTCCGTGTCTGGACTCCCACAGGGCAGCGCTGCGTCTTGGCTCCAAGGTCCCTCTGCGTGGACCTCCCGGGAGCACCAGCATCACGCAGGGTCTTTGCAGACCCGGCCCCGCGCCTTCCTCCATTTGGCTTGAGTGTCAGCACCCATGCACTTGGGACAGGGCAGGACAGGAGCGGGGCTCTGCTGACGTCTGTCAGCCTGGGTAAGACCAGCGGTCCCCACCCCCACCCCCACCCCCCGGCCCGGCCGCGTGACCGCCCTCTGCGCAGAAGGTGCTCCCAGCCCATCACGCTCCTCCTCCTGTTTGAAGGGAGAAGCACTTACGCTCCACTGCTGTGTGGTTCTTTAAGGGGTTCGTGGTCACAGTCTAGGAGAGATGCCCTTCCCTTTGCTGGCCCAAACTAAGCCTTTGGTTCTTCCCTGGAAGAAGTGAACAAAAGACTCAGATTTTAATGTTCAAGTTTTGTAAAGAGGTGTCTTTTTTCCTGAAAATACTGTCCAATTAGCTGTCGCCTGCCCACGGTCTCATTCCTCAGCCCTCCGGCGGGAGCCTTCTTTCTTCTGGGTCAAAAGTCCAAACAAGGACACCGCCCACCCCGTGTCTGCCGTCCCAGGAGAGGCAGATGGGGGTTCTGTGCAGACTACAGTCCCAGGGACATCTCGGGGGCCCCATTTTCCAAGGAGTAAGCCAGCCAAGGGAAGGTTGACCACGATGATGCCCAGATTCCACCTCGGCCATCCGCTTGGGGACCGAGCAGATGCTTCCCTGGACATGCCTCCAGGGGGCCCAGCACGTGTTCTCATGCAGCGTGAAGTCGACATGGCTGTGGGACGGGTCCTCCCCTGCCGGCCGGGCCTCACAGGGAACTCTGGGGAGAGTTCCAGCGCGACGCTGCTGAGACACAGGGAGCCTCATGCAGACGGCTAAGAATCGGACATTCTAGGGGATGCCCTCGTGGCCTCCTGGGGACCTCGTGTCTCTGAGCCCCTGACCTGGACACTCACCAGGACCCGCCCCGGTAACGTCACGCACAGCCCTGATTCTCAGCCTGGGACTTCCTGGCTGGCATCTCGAGGCTGAGGGGGACACAGGGGCGGCATGCAGCCCGAGCTCCCAGGCGGCCCGGGAGGACCCCCCGGCCCGTCCCCGCCTGCCGTCAAACCTCGGCTTTGCTGTGTGTGGTGGTGGGTCATCCTCACCTCCAGCATTTCCTTGCACAACGTTTTGGATGCTTTATTGCCGCTCGTTCTTCATAAAACAAGTGAAAACAGTGAGAGGAAAAGCTCAGGGTCAGGAGCAGACTCAGAGGTTTTGTCCGTGTGCATCCGGGGGCTCGAGCAGGGCGTCGGGGTGTCGGGAGCACAGGTCTCTTTGAACAGATGAGTTGTGGGTTCAGCTGTGAGAGGAAAGAGCAAAATGGAGCCTTTGATCACGATCCATTTTGCCACCTTGCGTCTTAGAGGCCACGTCTGAGTGGTGGCCTTGGTGACCTCGGTGTCTCCCCGGGTAAGCAGCCAGTCTCGGGCTCAGTTCCATGAAGGACTTTGGGGCACGCTCAGTGAGCCCTGCCGGGGAACTGAGTGAGGCCCTCACCCTTGTGTGGCTTTAGACCGGGGCCTTTGGCAGCTTTGGGGCCACCCAGCAGCCAGCACCCTGGGGAGTTTAAGCACTCTCCACTTTTTCTTGGCCATTTGATTCTTTGTGACTGTCGTAGCCACCATCAGGCTGACCGAGTTACTCTTGTTGTCAGTGGACAGCGTCCTTCTCGTTTACAAGGCGTTGGGGGGGGGGACCACCTGCCCAGCTCCCAAGGCCGAGAGATGGAGTCAGTCTGGCGAGGGTCCAGGCCCCAGGCATCCACCTACCCTTCTCCGTCCGGGTGGGTGGATGGCGGCATCCTGTTCCTCCCCAGGCGACTTCCTCCAGACCCCAGGCAGCCCCCAGCCCCTCCATGCCAGCACCAGCCTGCGCCTCACCAACGAGCAGCTGCAGAAACTGGCAGAGGTAGTTAATTAAGGGCAGTGACAGCGCCCTGGGCCTCCTTCTATCGGTCTGGCAGACACGCTTCCAGCCCTCCTGTCTACACTGGTTCAGCCAGCTTTGGTTCTCCCGAGGGGCCCCTTCCCAGCACATTTAGAGCCATCCGCAGATTTCACCATCCTGGGAGCTGGGCAGGTCCTGATAGTCCGTGGTTATGCTTCCTTTCTGAGCTTCCCTGGGTAGGTTTCCCGCGGGCCTCGGTTGCCTGCCTGCCTGCCTGCCTTCTTGTATTCGACAAGCACTCATGAATGCCAGGAGCCCTGGGGAGACGTGCTGAGACAGACCAGACCCCTCGTGTGGGGCGCTGACTGTCCAGAGAGGGATTAGACGGCGTGCGTGCCAGAAGCAGGCCGATGGTTAGTGAGTGCGAGGGCCGCGCGGGAAGAAGGCCAGGTTCCAGCCCATCGGGCAGGGGAGAAGAACGGTCCTCTGCCCAGCTCTGCCAGGGACTGACACCCTGGGGACCTGAGACCCTGGGCCCTGGATGGGCCGAGTTGCTGTAACTAAAGATCCCAGAGATGGGAGATGGCATGAGAGGGGGAGGGTGTGGGGGGTTTCAGAGCAGCACCCAGGGGAGGGGAGCGAGGTGGTCTCCTTCAGTGTAAGGCGAGGAGGACCCAAGGAATCGTGTCCTCTTCTGCTTAAATAACCTTGCTAGAAAGAGCTTTCTCCTATTTCATGTTGTTTTGTTTTGTTTTGTTTTGTTTAACATTTTTTATTGACTTATAATCATTTTACAATGTTGTGTCAAATTCCAGTGTTCAGCACAATTTTTCAGTCATTCATGGACACATACACACTCATTGTCACATTTTTTTCTCTGTGATTTATCATAAGATTTTGTGTATATTTCCCTGTGCTATGCAGTGTAATCTTGTTTATCTGTTCTACAATTTTGAAATCCCAGTCTATCCCTTCCCACCCTCTACCCCCCTGGTAACCACAAGTCTGTATCCTCTGTCCATGAGTCTATTTCTGTCCTGGATTTATGCTTTGTTTTTATTTGTTTGTTTGTTTTTGTTTTTGTTTTTTAGATTCCACATATGAGCGATCTCATATGGTATTTCTCTTTCTCTTTCTGGCTTACTTCACTTAGAATGACATTCTCTAGGAGCATCCATGTTGCTGCAAATGGCGTTATGTTGTCGGTTTTCATGGCTGAGTAGTATTCCATTGTATAAATATACCACATCTTCTTTATCCAGTCACCTGTTGATGGACATTTAGGCTGTTTCCATGTTTTGGCTATTGTAAATAGTGCTGCTATGAACATTGGGGTGCAGGATTTCATGTTGTTTTTAACTGTGTGAGGCGGGAATTCTTCCAGCTAAACTGTTGTTTAGCTAGATTCCCAATTCTGGGAACCCAAGAATTGGGGGAGTGAAGTCACGTCCCCGCTGTCACTAGGGAGGGGAATGTGCCTACCGCCCTGTCTGCGCTGGTGGCCCCCGCTTTTGGGCCCACGGAGGCCCCAGGAGCCAGGAGCCTGTGCACCCCAGCTGGGCCCTGAGGGCTCTGTGCCGGCCACAGGGATGCGAGCCTGGTGCCGGCCCCTTCCTGCCAGTCCCCGACCCTCGAGGTTGTCCGAGGTTCCTGCCGGTGCCGGGAGCCCTGCGGGGAGCCGGGCCTGCCACTGTGTGTCCACAACTGGAGCTCGATGTCTGCAGGTGTGCCTGGAGCCTGGGGTGACCGTGGAGCTCACACCCTGGGACCAGGTCTGTGTAGGCCCTGTCCAGCCCACCCATCATCCGTGGGGACCACTGTCCTCACCTGTTTGTCTAGGGCCGCTTAGTTCCCTCGGAGTCCCCTGCTCTGTTTGTGGGATCATGTTCTTCTCACAGGGCGATCAGAGTCACCACAGGAGGAGCCAGAGGACCTGGCTTGCAGGCCGAGCCAGGGAGGCCAGGGCGTGGGTGATCAGGGTGGGCTGTGCAGGTGGAGGAGGGACCCCTCCATGGGCTCCCCTTTGACCAAGAGTGATGCCCGCATGTCTCTCCTGCAGGTGACTGAGGAAGTTCACCGGCTGCTGCGGCGGGGCACGTACCACTTTGTGTGCCGTGGGAAAGTCGGCGTCCAGGGCAAGGGCGAGGTGCTGACGTACTTCCTGGAAGGCAGGACCGACGGAAGTGGCTCCCAAACCAGGTCTGTGAACTGAGAGTGGAAAATGTAAGGACATGTGGGAGAGCCAGCCTGCAGACCAGACTGGTCATGGGCCACCCCCCGGTACCCCCTGCTGCAGCCAGCCTCTCAGTCGGAGCCGGGGTGGGGGCTCTGCGCGGCTCGGGGTTCACCCCCTGGCCCCCGGGTCAGCACTTGCCCCCTGGAGCAGCAGGGAAGGAGGCTTAGTGGAGCCCACACGGGCCGCTGGGGGCACAGGGGTGAATGCTCGGGGCTTCAGGGGCCTCGGGCTCCTGCAGGGACCAGCCCTGGCAGCAGAGCAGGGCCAGGGTCCAGGGCGAGGCTGGGGCAGGGGCACCACACGGCTGGACACACACGGCTTATGAGTGTGTTGCTTAGCGCTTCATAGTCTAAAGGGACATCCGAGTCTCTTGGTGTCGTGAAACGTCCCTTTCATCGAGACGATTATTACCGAGTAGAGCCTCCTTCAGAGGTGGGACTGTCAGACCCGGGAGATCCTCAGACACCCTCGCTGTTCGCTCTCTTCTTGTCAACCTGTAAACAAGAAACGTCCTCGTCTCCCGGTTAAACACATTAATCCCGGATAGGTAGCTTCCTCTAGGCACTGTGTGGGTCCTCCCCTTCCACGTGGAGACAGACTGCTTTCTGGATCTCTTCTCCCTTCTTTCACGGTTACTCCGCCATCCAGTCTGTGTCCTGTTCCCATCATTTCACTAAATCGGTCCCTGTCAAGTTTGCTGATCGCCTTCCTTTGAACTTTTTCTCAGAATACACTACATAGAATCCAACACTCAACAATCTCTGTCCCATTTCCTGAGGATTCCATCCCTTGCATGTTTTTCTCCAGATGACGCACCATCATCTAACACACATGAGGACTTTGCTTTTTTTGTGTGTGTTTTTTTTTTTTGGAAATTACCTGATGACCCCAGTCGACTAGAGCTGCTTGGGGCAGGGATTTTATCAGTTTGTTCACTTCTGGATCCTGAGCCCTTAGAACTGTGCCCAGCACAAGGTAGGGACGCCACAAATATTGGTTGAATTAATGGGACATCACATTGTCCCGGAACTCCGAGAACCTTTTTTCTGGCCACTTCTCTCACCTCCTTCATGTCCCATCCCACCTCTGCCGACCCCTCAAATGTTAGTGTTCTCAAGGCTCCGGCACCCATCCTCTGCTCTTCTCATTCTATTCATTTTACACGGCACGTGGGCATCACTGACACGGAAGTAGTTCGGTCGTCTAACAAATCCTGCCCACTTAGCTGGGCGTTCGGGCCTCAGTATGGATTCTGCAACTAGGTTTCAAGACTCAGTCCTCACGCCTCTGCCACTGGAACCGTGTTTCAGGCCTGCACCAGGGTGATAGCCCAGCGCTCTCCTTCCTCTGAGGGCAGCTTCCTCACCGAATTGTCCTCCTCTTAGGATGACACAGATAAGGAAGCAGAGGTGCTATGCGAAGGTGACCAGGAATATAGACTTGTCACCTCCTCCCTCTCACAAATTCTGCTTCTGAATGCATGTTTTATCTTTCTTCTTGCCCGTCAGATAAAACTATACAGGTTGACAGAGGTTACCTTAATTCTCTCTTGCTATGGCGTTTAGTTTCTAAAGGTATGTGGTGAATTAGGGACATAACGTGTTTCTTGAGAAAATTCTTAATGTATAATTAAGACTGGATCACCTGTCCTTGCCAAAACAGAAGCGACTCCTCTCCCTGCTGGGCTGTTACTTACTTACAGGTCGAATCCCTGTGGCCCCTGGGCCACCTGCACCATCTGCCGTCACCGTAGGCTGTCTGCTTCTCCTCCCTTGCAGGCTTCCGTCCGGGCTGTTCAGTGAGATCTGAACCCAGGACATCTAGATGTGTTATAGACCCATTGCTTCAGGCCCTGCACCCCTCTAGACACAGAAGGCCTGGGCGGTGAGGATCATGGGAAAGTCATCCTGGCTCTTCCCTCTTAATTTGCCGTGTTAATTCAACTTTTACGACCTATTCCTGCAAGATGTGAACCCACATTGTGGATAATGAAGTTAAATGCTCTTACTTTAAACATGTTTCTGTGATCAGTAGAAATACATGTGTATTTCAGGGCAAGATTTTCATCTTCTCTTTAACACCTTGGAGAATAACACAATTTAGTAAATGTTTTATTTAAGAGGTGAATCCAGGGCTTTGTATTAAGTCGTATAGACACTACTGTGAGGAAGGTGATGGACCAGAGGCTAGTTGAGGGGAAAACAGTACAAAGCATGATCAGTATAGGATGCCATGGCTGCAGCCCGGTTGTACACATAGCGAAAGTTTCATGATGAGACAAAACCTAAACTGTAACCCATGAGGTCGATGGGAGATTATTGGTATTAAAATGTGTGGAGTTACGAGGTTGGATAGAAGAGCCTTGAAATTAGGATTCCAGTGAAGGGATATACTTAAATTGTATTCGTTCACAGAACTAACAAAGCATAATAAAATGTATAGGGAATCACAAAAGACACAGAATTGTCAAAGCATCCCTGAAGAAAAAGAATGGAGCTGGAGGAATAACCTTCCCAGACTTGAGACAGTTCTACAGAGTTACAGTAAGCAAAACGGCATGGTATTGGTACAGAAACAGACGTATGGATCAGTGGAATAGAATGGAGAACCCAGAAATGAACCCGCAATGTTTTCGTCAATTTATCTTTCGAGAAAGGAGGGAAGAACGTACAAGGGAATAGAGACAGTCTCTTCAGCAAATTGTGTTGGGAAGACTGGACAGCTGCATGTAAATCAGTGAAGCTAGAATACTTCCTCACACCATACACAAAAATCAACTCAAAATGGATTAAAGGCTTAAACATAGGACAAGAGACAACAAGGCTCCTAGAAGAAAATACAAGCAAAACTTTGTCTCACATACATCTCGGCAGTGTCCTCCTAGTGCGGTCTACTCAAGCAATAGAAAAAGCAAGAATCCACAAATTGGGACCTAGTTAAACTTACAAGCTTTCGCATAAAATGACAACCTACAGAATGGGAGAAACTATTTGTAAAAGATGAAACCGACAAAGGCTTGATCTCTAGAATATGTAAGCAGCTCCTACAACTTAATAGGAGAAAAAGAAACAACCCAATCCAAAAATGGGCAGAAGACCTAAACAAGCAATTCTCTAACGAAGACGTGTGAATGATCGATACGCACATGAAAAAATGCTCTGTATCAGTAATTATCAGAGAAATACAAGTCAAAACTACAATGAGGTATCTCCTCACACCAGTCAGAGTGGCCATCATTCAAGAGTCCACACAAATGATAAATGCTGGAGAGGCTGTGGAGAAAAGGGAACCCTCCTATAATGTTACACTGCTGGTGGGAATGCAGTTTGGTTCAGACATGGTGGAAAACAGTATGGAGATTCCTCAAAAGACTAGGAATAGACTTACCATATGACCCAGCAATCCCACTCCTGGGTTCTATCCAGAAGGAACCTTAATGCAAAAAGACACCCGCACCCCAGTGTTCACAGCAGCACTACTTACAAGACATGGAAACAACCTAATTGTCCATCGATAAGTGGATAAAGAAGACGTGATGTATTTATATGGTGGAATACTACTCAGCCATGAAAATGACATCATCATACCATTTGCAGCAACATGGATGTCCCTGGAGAAGGTCATTCTAAGTGAAGTAAGCCAGAAACAGAAAGAAAAACACCATGTAGTATTATCACTCATATGTGGAACCTAAAAAAAAAAAAAAAGACAAGTGAACTTAAATGTAAAAGAGAAAAAGAGTCACAGACAGAGAATACAAACTTGTGGTTGCCAGGGGGGAGTGGGCTGGGAACGGACAGACTGGGAGTTGGAGACTTGCAGATAACGACAGGCATTTATAGAACAGATAAACAAGTTTCTTCCGTAATATAGCACAGGGAACTGTATTCAAGATCTTGTGAGTTTCCAGAAAAACACACGGAAGCCCCAGACAGCCCCAGACACTGTGGACACTCAGTGGCCATATGCAGGGCTCATAGGGATCCAAGTTTTTCTGGAAAAACCCTTTCCAGGTGAGGCCCAGGAAGAGGGCGGTACCCGGCAGCCAAGTCCGTGCAAGCGTCACGCTTCCTGCACGAGGAGAGCAGCTCTCGGGCGCTCCCAGGGCTAGAGAGACCCTGGGGCGGCGGGGAAGTGAGGGCGGACGCGGGAAGGGCTCCTCTGCTAGAAGAGGACCAGCACGGGCAGCTCCCCAGAGAGCACTGCTGCTTCCCGGGGGCTGGGACCCGGGTGGGGCAGGGGAGGGAGGGAGGGGCCCCGGGCATCCGCTGGGCACACCTCACCTGGCCCAGCCTGCAGGGACTGTGTGTCGTCCGTCCTAGGGGTGAGGCCGTCCTGCTCCTGCTGGGGTTCTGCGTCTGCTTCCTGGTGTCCTGTGCCCTGTGCCTGCTCATCACCTGGCCCGGGTACCTGTGTGCGTGTCTTGCGCCTGCCTGTCACCTGAACAGGTAAGTGCTCGGCCTCTGCCTGCCCTCCTGGCAGGCCAGGTGGAGGCAGTTTGTCCCTCACCTTCCTGGCAGGTGAAAAAAGAGTCGTCCACGGGGTACAAGCCCATTAGGCCCCATCCTGTGCGGGGTGCCGTTTGGAGTTCTGGGAGCGGGCCCCGTAGACACAGGGGTGGGTGTGGATGGAGACTCAGTAAATGAGCACGAGGGGTGACACTGTTCTCTCCGAAACGAGGGTGTGGCCTGTCGTGGGACCGTGCCGTAGACGGGGGCCTCCACGCTCTCGAGGACTCTTCGTTGGCGTAGGAGCCAGGGTAGAGCCCGTGGCCCTGTTCTGCCCGGGGCTCCTGGGAGAGGGCCCTGTCCCCGTCCCGCACACCTGCCGCACGTCCTGAGCCTTCCTGTTCAAACGTCCCATTTCCCCTCTGGATCCTCAGTTGTCACGTCTGACAGACCAAGGGTGATCTGTGTACGACGGTCGAAAGCAGCTGCTTCTCGAGAAGATTGAACCGAGGTTTATTTATTTAAAGTCTTTCTTATTCTCAGGTACCCTCTTGATTTAAGTCGAGAAGAAAACGCCACTGGAATAAACAGCCGCAGTCCAGCTCTCTGACTTCACAGACGGGGCGGCATCGGGCCCGGTCAGCTGCAGTTTCCCGCTTCAGGTAAGACGGCTTTACGCGCCTACTTCCAAGCGAAGGCGTCGCACGTAGACGCTGGCTTCTAAGTCCTGTCACGCTCGTCCCCGGTGCTGGGAACCCGTGTGCCCGGTGGACAAACGGCTCTCCTGGTGGAGGGGGCCCGGGCTGGCCCCTTTCTTTCCCAACGTCCACTGCCCCCCTCCTCGCCCTCCCTCGTCGCCCGAGCACTTTTCTCAGGGTGGGATTCTCGGCACTGCAGCGGGTCCCCCCTCCGGGCTGCCGGGCAGGAGGCAGCTCGGGCTGGGCGCACGGTCCCGAGGGCAGGCGGCTGCGGTTCCCCCGGCCAGCCAGCGCGTGCCTGTTCAGGGGCCGACCCACGTGCTCACACACTGCCCTCCCCAGGCCCTGGCCGTGACAGCAGGGCCCTGAGGTCGCCCCGGGGCTTGCGCAGAGGACTGTGGGGCCAGGCGACAGGAGGGGGCGTGGTCAGCAGGATCCGACTGGGGAGGATGGGGGCCGGCAGGTGGGACAGATCTGTCCAGCAGAGGCCCAGTGTGTACCGAGGGAGGCAGCTGCCAGTGGGCGCGGCCGCGCACGCGGCTGGGTTGGGGTCCATCGCAGTCGTGCATCCCTGAGGAAGCCTAGGCGTCAACAGAGGGCTTTCCTCCGTGACGTAGAAGTGGCCACAGCCAGGGCATCAGGGTTGGTGTGGCAGCTCTGGGACCACCTGGGGCCTTCACCGGCCCAACTGGCTCCATCATCACTAGAGGCTGCCAGCTCCAGGGCCTTCGTGTCTCCGTCCACGAAAGGATGGGTATTGGAGCTGATATTCATCGTGTACTAGGAGCAGGGCCTGGGCCACCACAGGCTCAACTGAACATTGTTGGAACAAGAGGGGAAGCTGGTGAAACCGAGGGGCGGGATCCCTGTCAGTCCTGGAGGCCAGGATGCCGTGACCAGAGGAGGCGCTCTACGGGGCTGGAGAGTCCGTGGTGACGGCTGGAAAGGGGCAGAGCTCACCGGCCAGACGTGTTCCTGCAGTGGTGCTGGCCTTGGGTGGGCACGTGGAGGGGCCGAGGCTGAGCAGGCGGGGGGGGGGGCAGGGGTAAGAGGAGCAGTGAGGAGGGAGCCAGAGGGGTGCACACTGGACCAGTCCCTGGGCACCTGCGGGTTCAGATGCGCTTTGCTGTCTGGGGGGGGGGGGGTCCAGGCCTCCCTGGTCCCTGGGGAACGTGAGCATGACGTGACTGGGAAGGAGGCTGGGTGTGCCTCGTACAGCGCCCCTGTCACCTTTCCCACGCGGGCCTGGCGCTGATGGTCGTATTTCAGCCTCATTTTTCCATCCACCATCCCAGTAACCCCTTCGTGGTCTTCTGAGCCGAGGCAGAGGGGATCGCTCAGGAGGGTGAGAGTCCTAACGTGGGCTTCCTCGCCTCCCTGTGTTACCAAGTCCCAAGCTCATTCTGCTCGCCACGTGGCAGGCCAGGAAACCGGGGGATGAAGTGTTAGGGCAAAGAAGAGTGACTTTGTCCGGAGAGCCGGCTGACTGAGAAAGATGGCAGAATAGTGTCCTGCAGAACCATCTTCTCCAAGTCAGAATACGGGCGCCTTTTACCCCAAACGGGGGAGGGGGCGTGGTTGGTTGCTGCAAAGTTCTTGGTGCAGGAATTTGCTGTTCTTGCAGCTGTCCGCATGGGTGAGGTCATGGTGCCCCTGTAAAGCCTCTAAGAAAGCAGATGTCATGTTCTGTTCTGCAAGGTGTTGCCTTTACATGAATGGGAAAGTGTTAATATCCTTAAAGGTCAGAGCCTTGAGAGTAGGCTCTGCTGTATATTTCAGGCTAAAGGCAACATTGTGCTTCAAACGGTGCAGAAACAGCAAGACTAGGCCTAGGAAACAACACAGGGTTAAAGCGAAAGGATCAGGTCTAGTTTGCAGTCAGATTTGCTCTTTCCTATTACACCTGCTGCCCTCGCAGGGCTGGCTTCAGGGAGGAAGAGCGCCCCCAGCCCCAGCCCCCCCAGCCCCCAAGAGCCGCCTGCAGCGGGTGAGGAAGGCAGGGAGGGGGTTTGCAGCGCTGGTGAGGTCAACTAGACATGGCTGATGGATGGACACTGACTGCAAAGTTAGAAAACCTCTAGGTTTTTCCTCTTTGGGGAGAGAGAGAGGGAGCCTTGGCAGAGGGCAGTGACCCTAAAGACAAACCCAAGAGCTCCTGGCAGCCCCTGCAAGTCCCCGGTCCTGGTCCTCGTGTTACATCATGTCCTACCTCAGCCCCAGTGGCTCCCACGGTGTATCTGTGTGGGACTGAGTTCATTTATTTAGCATAATCATGGCAGTATTTTTTAAACATGAAATTGCAGCTTACTAGGGTCTGTGTAATCTTTTTTGTTAATTTGTTTATTTTTTCCTTTATTTATTTGTGTGTGTGTGTGTGTGTGTGTGTGTGTGTGTGTGTGTGTGTGAGAGCTGTTAACAAAGGGGATGGAATAGGAATGAATGAAAATGTCACTCTATTGACCGTCATCAGGGTTCCCTGGAAGCCTGTTGCAGTTGTGTGTGTCTGTGTGACTGTGGCTTATAACATGGTTCTTAATTTGTCGCCTGGTTGGAAGCCTTTGAGTGCCCCTCCCCGCCCCCTCCCCTCCCATGGGAGCAGCAGCGGGCAGTCAAGGGAGCCAGGCCATGCCTCCTCCTGGCCCCTAACTCACAGGGCAGGAGCCCTGAGAATAAGCCAGGAGCACAGCCGGCTGAGCGGAGGATGTGGTTGTGTAGCTGTCGCGTTCGCCTCGACTGAACTCCACAGCCACAGGGCTCGGGCACGTCGGGGAGGTTCGTCACTCAGCGGCCACCCTGCTTCCCACCGACCATTTGGAGCAGCTGCGGTTTTCCTGGTTCGTGTCCCGGTCACGGCACCCTCCACGGCTTCTTTCCCTGCAGAGCACAGGCTGTCACTCCAGATTTGCCCTGTGTCCCCCTGCCTCGTGGGGTCCTTCGTGAAATTCAGCTCCGGCTGTGAACTGCCCTCCAGACGTGGGGTCCGGGACGCCCAGCCTGGCCACGGCTGCAGAGTCGCTTTCTGAGACAGTGACAGGGGCTTTGAGGACGTTCCAACAGCTGACACCCCAGAGGGCCGCCTTTGACTGACTGTGTGTCCTGTTCTAGGGGCGTTTTCTGTTGTTTGCATCCGACCGGCCGTCTTTCTTTGGTGTTATGACAAATTAGCCGTCGTGCCGCTGTTTGCTCTGTGTGTGTGTGTGTGTGTACCTGTGTCAGCGCGGGGTGTGAGCTGAACAGCCCGCTGCGTCCTGGTCTGCAGAGTGCGTGCGGTTGGCTGGTGGTGTCTGGGCCCCGGTTCCTCGGCTGTAGAGCGGGGACCGTAATGGCCCCGACCTCACAGGGTGGGAGGGTTAGAGGGATACGCGAGTACGCGGCCCAGGGCACCCTCGCTGGTCCGCGCTTCCTCTGTGGTCCCGTGGTCTCAAGTTGTGTTTTCGTTCTAATTTCAGAAGTGTGATTCTAAAACCTTCTGACTTTATCCATGAAATCATTTGTTGAGTATTGTAGAAATGCATTTAAAGAAGCTGAAAATGAAATTTCTAGTAACTTTACAAACATCGTGTAAAGCCTGTGTGAAGAAAGGGACGAAACATAGAGCATAAAAAAGAAGAAACAAGTAAAGGAAATTTTTTACCATTGCTGAGACAGAAGGGCGCAATATTCTGAAAACGTCAAGTTAATCTATTCAGTGAATTTCGGTGCCAGTCAACGTCATAGGGCAGGGCAGATGGCGGGAAGTGTTGCTATTTAATTTAGAGATGTCAGTTTTCAGCTTTTTAATTTTGGCAGTTTTTTCACCTGGGAGATGAATGATATGAAAAGAGCCAGGAAATGTGTGTGGAGGATGAATTATGGGTGAGACTCTAGCCGCATTCAGATGGTTCTGGCCGTTCTAGAGTGTGAATCACCTACTGTGGCCACAAATGACTGTAAAAGAGACTTGGTTTTCAATAGTGCTTTATTGCTCGGTGTTTTCCAGAGTGCTCGATGATCCCGATCCGCGCCATCTCGTGTATCTTCACAGTGGTCTGTATCTACTCCGTGGCCCCAGGATATGTGGTGAGCGTGTCTGCAGGGGCTGGGCGTGGCAAGGGCCGTGAGGGACAGGGATGAGGGGCAGCCGCCGGGAGCCGCACTGGAGGGCCCGCCCCTAGGATGGGGAGGGAAACAAGGGGGGTCAGAAGTGGGCCTGGGGTGTCCCAGGAAGCCAGGGTGAGGGGGACATCGGCCAGTGGAGGAGGTGTGATCGGCCCTTTGTGGCGTGCCAAGGACAGAAGCTGGGGCAGTGAAACAGGAAGGAGGGGGTGGGGGGGGAACAGGATGGAGCTGAGGGGTTTAGGAGGACGGTAGGGGTCTCGTGTCCTCCAGCCCAGGTCCTGGGGCTCCGCTTCTGGTAGTGAGGAGCCTCGAAGGGCCAGGACTGGGCAGGAGTACCCAAGGCCTGGCCGGTGGCACTGGGGGAGTGGGTGGGGCAGGGGGCCAGAGAATGCCGGGGAGGAGGGGGTGCTGTGTGCTCTGAGTGGGGCCCCTCCATCCCTCTCCAGGTGGGCTGCCTGCTCTGGGCCGGGAGCTCCAGCCCCAACGGGTCCCTGGCGGTCCTGTCGTCTGAGGGCCGGGCCCTAGTGCTGCCCGCCCTGCCCGCCCTGCCCTGCAAGCTGTGCCCCATACCCTGCTCTGAGGCCTCATGGGCGCCCTCCTGCTGGCCATATCCCTGCGGGTCTCCTCTTTGCCCCAAATGATCCCCGCTTGTGGCGTCACCACGTCCTGGACCTCAGCGGGTATCGAGGACCGTGGGGCAGGTACGCTGCTGCTGCCGGGCATCCCACGGGCAGGCGTCGCAGATACCCATCCGTGATGCCCTGTGCTGTGGTCTGCTGACTAGAAGCTCGTTCGTGCCAGGGCTTCTCCCCTCGTCCACTTGGGTGCCAGTTCCAGCAGGTCCTTGGGTTTCTCGGTGAGATGTGGCTCTCAGCCCGGGTCAGTCCCAGGCGCCTCTGGGGGTGTCGCACCTGTGGGGCCCTCGGTGGATGGGTCTTGTGTTCTTGGCACTGAATGGGGTTCTCCTCCTTCTCTTCCCCAAGGGGCAGCTTGGAGCCGATCCTGGCCATCCTGCTGTTCTCACGTGCGCTGGCCCTGACGCCTGGCACGTGGACGTCAAGCTGCGGCCGGACTACGTCTGGGCTGCGCAGGCAAGAGGAGCCCCTCTGCTTCCACGGGGGTCGGCAAGGGAGTCCCTTGGGAAGGGTGTCACGTGGGGGCTTCCGGCTAGACGCCAGCAGCCAGCCGTGTGGGTGGTGTTAGGCATAGGGACCCCTGCGGGGGGGCCTCGCAGTGGGGGAGAGGGACGAGGCTGCACCCCAAGTACAGCAAGGGCAGGTGGGCTTGTACAGCCGAGGGGCAGGGTGGGGGCAGTGGCTGTAAAGTGATGAAGAGTAGAGATCAGGGGGCAGGGGTTTCTGACTGAGCTGATGTAACAGGATTCATGCTGAGGACAGGCCTGGGTGATCGGACGTCACCTGGGGAGGGTGGGAGGTGAGGAACCCGATCAGATGTCCGGGGTGATCGGATGTCAGGGATGGGGTGTCTGGGTGAGCTGGCTCAGCGGGGTTCTTGCTAAAACTGGACAATGCGGAAATGAAGAGGGACGCCGCAAAGTCAGGGCCCAGTTGGGAAGACAGTTCAGAGTCTGGTCCAGGAGAGGATCTTGTCAGGTGGCGGGTTGTCGAGCGAGTGAAGGATGCTGGAAGGGTGGGCGAGTGACCAACGGAGCATCCTGTCATCCCCAGGCAGAGGAGGAGCGGGACGACACGGAGAGGGTGAAGCCGGACAACAGGAGGGTCCTCTTCAACCTCCTGCCGGCCCACGTCGCCCTGCACTGCCTCATGGCCAACCCCCGGAACGCGGTGAGTGTGCGGCCTGCGTGGCAGTGCTTCCCGGGCCCTGAGACCCAGCAGGGTGCTCCTCCAAGCCGAGCTGCTCTGGGAGGGGCTGCAGGGCTGCAGCTGGAGGTCCAGTCCAGAGGGACCCTCCCCTCTGCCTCATACCGCACGGGGTAGCCTTTTCCAAGCCCTCAGCTGCACCAAGCAGGGGAGGCCCCTCTGCCCACCCCCAGGCGCAGGGCAGAGGCCGGGCCATCAGAGGCTCCTGGGATGTGGGGTTGACAGGTGCCCAGAACCACCGTGTCCTCCCCTTTGATCCTGGAAGAGAGCATAACGTTCACCATCCCCACAAGGCGGGAGATGGGGCTTCAGGAAACCACACTCAAGGGGGAAAGCGCTGTTTCAAGACCTTCACGGTCTGGGTGGTGTCCCGTCCTGGCTGAGTTTGTGTGGGCGGCCTGGCCTGGCCCTGCCCGCCTGGCCGCAGGGCTGGTGGTTCATCCTCTTCTCCATGTTCAGTGCAGTCTGGGGCCACGACCTAGAGGTGAAGCTCGAAAACCACCCCAGCAGCACAGCGCAGGGCTTGGAAAAGCCGTCTCAAAAATAAGAGAGTCTCAGGTTGGGTTTCTAGGTCCTAAAGGCACAAACACCAAGGCTCAGCTTGCCCAGCTGTGGCCTGAAGTAGCTTCCAGGCTCATCTTTCAACCTGCTGGGCCTGGGGGTGTCCAGAGGGGTTTGTCTTGCCAGAGCAGCATGTCCCTCCCTGGTGCCACCCCCCAACAGGGGGCTCTGCTCTCACCTGGGAGCTGAACGACCTCGCGTCGTCCTAGATGCTCCAGGCCCCCTCCTTGTGTGTCTATTGTTAAATAAATTGAATCAATAATTAATAACCTTCCAAAACAGAAAGTGCTGGGTGTAGCTGGGTTCACGGGTGAATTCTGTCAGACGTTTCATAAAGAAGTCATACCAGTTCCCTGTAATCTCCTCCAGGATATAGAAGTAGAAGCAATGCTTCCCACCGCATTCTGTGAGTCCAGCATTACCACATTAGCGCATTGCCACAATAGCAAACCAGATTAAGAAATTACAAGAAAGGAAAATTACGGGCCAGTATTCCTTTTGAATATAGATGCATAAATTCTCACCAAATATTAATTAGACAATTGAATTCAGCAAGGTATGAGAAGAACTAAGCGCCACAAATGAGTGTTGAATTTATTCCAGATACGCAAGGCTGGCTCAGCATTTCAAAATTAATTAATAAAACTCACCATATCAACAGGATAAAAAAAGAGAAATCACATGATCATATCAATTGATGCAAACCATTTATTTGACAGCATATAACACCCATTCCTGATTTAAAGAAAACTTCCTCAGCAAACTACGAATAGAAGGGAACTTCCTCAACTTGATAAAGAGTATCTACCAAATCCCCCTGTAGCGTGCCCGCAGACACGATGCGGAGGAACTGATGCCTTCCCCCGAGATAGGAGCGCGACCAGGAAGCCCCTCTCCTCTCACCGCTCCTGTTTGCCAGTCACACTGGAAGACCTGGCTAGAGCAGTGAGACAGGAACAGGAAATAAAGGTGTATAGACAGAGAAGGATGAGATAAAACTGTCCTTGTCCTTAGGTAGTACGATTATTTATATAGAAAAAACGATTTTTTAAAATACACCAGCAGTGAACAAGTGAAATCTGAAAATACAATACCCTTTGTGTTAGCACACACCCCCACACTTAAATACCGGGTACAGGTTTTCAAGATACAGGTAGTATCTCTATGAGGAAAGCGAGAAAGCTCTGATGAGAGAAGTCAAAGAAGGTCTAGCTAAGTGGAAATACAGTCCGCGTTTCTGCCTAGAAGGACATCATCAAGACGTCAGTTATTCCCTGCTCGACCTGTAGATTGAACTCAAGCAGCCCGGCTGCTGCATTGTTGATGTGGAGATCAAATCGCGAGCTCACCAGGGGTGCCGCTTGGCCCCCTGCAGGTCACTGGCTGAGCGTCCCTGCTGCCTCTGCCCTCGCGCCCCTCAACTGTAATAACCCGCGTGTGCTCACATCCAGGTCAGGCCGTGCGTCTCCTCCCGCCTCGGCGCGTTGGCAGCCTTCCCCGTGGAGGCGCTCGGCGTCCCGGACGAGATCGACTACCGGTCCTGCGACGACTTCGTGCTCCGTGCAGGTACGTGGCCGCAGGCCGTCCCGTCACTCGGGCCAGCGCACCCTTCCCGCACCCGGCCCGGGAGCTGGTGGCCACGGCCCTCTGCCTAGGAGGCCGTTCCAGGCTCCCTTGTCTCAGGGAGGCGGGTG
>NW_027328745.1:0-118653 GCF_048564905.1 Vicugna pacos | reverse complement strand
TTCCATCCCCTTTGTTAACAGCGCGCACACACACACACACACACACACACACACACACACACACACACAAATAAATAAAGGAAAAAATAAACAAATTAACAAAAAAGATTACACAGACCCTAGTAAGCTGCAATTTCATGTTTAAAAAATACTGCCATGATTATGCTAAATAAATGAACTCAGTCCCACACAGATACACCGTGGGAGCCACTGGGGCTGAGGTAGGACATGATGTAACACGAGGACCAGGACCGGGGACTTGCAGGGGCTGCCAGGAGCTCTTGGGTTTGTCTTTAGGGTCACTGCCCTCTGCCAAGGCTCCCTCTCTCTCTCCCCAAAGAGGAAAAACCTAGAGGTTTTCTAACTTTGCAGTCAGTGTCCATCCATCAGCCATGTCTAGTTGACCTCACCAGCGCTGCAAACCCCCTCCCTGCCTTCCTCACCCGCTGCAGGCGGCTCTTGGGGGCTGGGGGGGCTGGGGGCGCTCTTCCTCCCTGAAGCCAGCCCTGCGAGGGCAGCAGGTGTAATAGGAAAGAGCAAATCTGACTGCAAACTAGACCTGATCCTTTCGCTTTAACCCTGTGTTGTTTCCTAGGCCTAGTCTTGCTGTTTCTGCACCGTTTGAAGCACAATGTTGCCTTTAGCCTGAAATATACAGCAGAGCCTACTCTCAAGGCTCTGACCTTTAAGGATATTAACACTTTCCCATTCATGTAAAGGCAACACCTTGCAGAACAGAACATGACATCTGCTTTCTTAGAGGCTTTATAGGGGCACCATGACCTCACCCATGCGGACAGCTGCAAGAACAGCAAATTCCTGCACCAAGAACTTTGCAGCAACCAACCACGCCCCCTCCCCCGTTTGGGGTAAAAGGCGCCCGTATTCTGACTTGGAGAAGATGGTTCTGCAGGACACTATTCTGCCATCTTTCTCAGTCAGCCGGCTCTCCGGACAAAGTCACTCTTCTTTGCCCTAACACTTCATCCCCCGGTTTCCTGGCCTGCCACGTGGCGAGCAGAATGAGCTTGGGACTTGGTAACACAGGGAGGCGAGGAAGCCCACGTTAGGACTCTCACCCTCCTGAGCGATCCCCTCTGCCTCGGCTCAGAAGACCACGAAGGGGTTACTGGGATGGTGGATGGAAAAATGAGGCTGAAATACGACCATCAGCGCCAGGCCCGCGTGGGAAAGGTGACAGGGGCGCTGTACGAGGCACACCCAGCCTCCTTCCCAGTCACGTCATGCTCACGTTCCCCAGGGACCAGGGAGGCCTGGACCCCCCCCCCCCAGACAGCAAAGCGCATCTGAACCCGCAGGTGCCCAGGGACTGGTCCAGTGTGCACCCCTCTGGCTCCCTCCTCACTGTTCCTCTTACCCCTGCCCCCCCCCCCGCCTGCTCAGCCTCGGCCCCTCCACGTGCCCACCCAAGGCCAGCACCACTGCAGGAACACGTCTGGCCGGTGAGCTCTGCCCCTTTCCAGCCGTCACCACGGACTCTCCAGCCCCGTAGAGCGCCTCCTCTGGTCACGGCATCCTGGCCTCCAGGACTGACAGGGATCCCGCCCCTGGGTTTCACCAGCTTCCCCTCTTGTTCCAACAATGTTCAGTTGAGCCTGTGGTGGCCCAGGCCCTGCTCCTAGTACACGATGAATATCAGCTCCAATACCCATCCTTTCGTGGACGGAGACACGAAGGCCCTGGAGCTGGCAGCCTCTAGTGATGATGGAGCCAGTTGGGCCGGTGAAGGCCCCAGGTGGTCCCAGAGCTGCCACACCAACCCTGATGCCCTGGCTGTGGCCACTTCTACGTCACGGAGGAAAGCCCTCTGTTGACGCCTAGGCTTCCTCAGGGATGCACGACTGCGATGGACCCCAACCCAGCCGCGTGCGCGGCCGCGCCCACTGGCAGCTGCCTCCCTCGGTACACACTGGGCCTCTGCTGGACAGATCTGTCCCACCTGCCGGCCCCCATCCTCCCCAGTCGGATCCTGCTGACCACGCCCCCTCCTGTCGCCTGGCCCCACAGTCCTCTGCGCAAGCCCCGGGGCGACCTCAGGGCCCTGCTGTCACGGCCAGGGCCTGGGGAGGGCAGTGTGTGAGCACGTGGGTCGGCCCCTGAACAGGCACGCGCTGGCTGGCCGGGGGAACCGCAGCCGCCTGCCCTCGGGACCGTGCGCCCAGCCCGAGCTGCCTCCTGCCCGGCAGCCCGGAGGGGGGACCCGCTGCAGTGCCGAGAATCCCACCCTGAGAAAAGTGCTCGGGCGACGAGGGAGGGCGAGGAGGGGGGCAGTGGACGTTGGGAAAGAAAGGGGCCAGCCCGGGCCCCCTCCACCAGGAGAGCCGTTTGTCCACCGGGCACACGGGTTCCCAGCACCGGGGACGAGCGTGACAGGACTTAGAAGCCAGCGTCTACGTGCGACGCCTTCGCTTGGAAGTAGGCGCGTAAAGCCGTCTTACCTGAAGCGGGAAACTGCAGCTGACCGGGCCCGATGCCGCCCCGTCTGTGAAGTCAGAGAGCTGGACTGCGGCTGTTTATTCCAGTGGCGTTTTCTTCTCGACTTAAATCAAGAGGGTACCTGAGAATAAGAAAGACTTTAAATAAATAAACCTCGGTTCAATCTTCTCGAGAAGCAGCTGCTTTCGACCGTCGTACACAGATCACCCTTGGTCTGTCAGACGTGACAACTGAGGATCCAGAGGGGAAATGGGACGTTTGAACAGGAAGGCTCAGGACGTGCGGCAGGTGTGCGGGACGGGGACAGGGCCCTCTCCCAGGAGCCCCGGGCAGAACAGGGCCACGGGCTCTACCCTGGCTCCTACGCCAACGAAGAGTCCTCGAGAGCGTGGAGGCCCCCGTCTACGGCACGGTCCCACGACAGGCCACACCCTCGTTTCGGAGAGAACAGTGTCACCCCTCGTGCTCATTTACTGAGTCTCCATCCACACCCACCCCTGTGTCTACGGGGCCCGCTCCCAGAACTCCAAACGGCACCCCGCACAGGATGGGGCCTAATGGGCTTGTACCCCGTGGACGACTCTTTTTTCACCTGCCAGGAAGGTGAGGGACAAACTGCCTCCACCTGGCCTGCCAGGAGGGCAGGCAGAGGCCGAGCACTTACCTGTTCAGGTGACAGGCAGGCGCAAGACACGCACACAGGTACCCGGGCCAGGTGATGAGCAGGCACAGGGCACAGGACACCAGGAAGCAGACGCAGAACCCCAGCAGGAGCAGGACGGCCTCACCCCTAGGACGGACGACACACAGTCCCTGCAGGCTGGGCCAGGTGAGGTGTGCCCAGCGGATGCCCGGGGCCCCTCCCTCCCTCCCCTGCCCCACCCGGGTCCCAGCCCCCGGGAAGCAGCAGTGCTCTCTGGGGAGCTGCCCGTGCTGGTCCTCTTCTAGCAGAGGAGCCCTTCCCGCGTCCGCCCTCACTTCCCCGCCGCCCCAGGGTCTCTCTAGCCCTGGGAGCGCCCGAGAGCTGCTCTCCTCGTGCAGGAAGCGTGACGCTTGCACGGACTTGGCTGCCGGGTACCGCCCTCTTCCTGGGCCTCACCTGGAAAGGGTTTTTCCAGAAAAACTTGGATCCCTATGAGCCCTGCATATGGCCACTGAGTGTCCACAGTGTCTGGGGCTGTCTGGGGCTTCCGTGTGTTTTTCTGGAAACTCACAAGATCTTGAATACAGTTCCCTGTGCTATATTACGGAAGAAACTTGTTTATCTGTTCTATAAATGCCTGTCGTTATCTGCAAGTCTCCAACTCCCAGTCTGTCCGTTCCCAGCCCACTCCCCCCTGGCAACCACAAGTTTGTATTCTCTGTCTGTGACTCTTTTTCTCTTTTACATTTAAGTTCACTTGTCTTTTTTTTTTTTTTTTTTTTAGGTTCCACATATGAGTGGTAATACTACATGGTGTTTTTCTTTCTGTTTCTGGCTTACTTCACTTAGAATGACCTTCTCCAGGGACATCCATGTTGCTGCAAATGGTATGATGATGTCATTTTCATGGCTGAGTAGTATTCCACCATATAAATACATCACGTCTTCTTTATCCACTTATCGATGGACAATTAGGTTGTTTCCATGTCTTGTAAGTAGTGCTGCTGTGAACACTGGGGTGCGGGTGTCTTTCTGCATTAAGGTTCCTTCTGGATAGAACCCAGGAGTGGGATTGCTGGGTCATATGGTAAGTCTATTCCTAGTCTTTTGAGGAATCTCCATACTGTTTTCCACCATGTCTGAACCAAACTGCATTCCCACCAGCAGTGTAACATTATAGGAGGGTTCCCTTTTCTCCACAGCCTCTCCAGCATTTATCATTTGTGTGGACTCTTGAATGATGGCCACTCTGACTGGTGTGAGGAGATACCTCATTGTAGTTTTGACTTGTATTTCTCTGATAATTACTGATACAGAGCATTTTTTCATGTGCGTGTCGATCATTCACACGTCTTCGTTAGAGAATTGCTTGTTTAGGTCTTCTGCCCATTTTTGGATTGGGTTGTTTCTTTTTCTCCTATTAAGTTGTAGGAGCTGCTTACATATTCTAGAGATCAAGCCTTTGTCGGTTTCATCTTTTACAAATAGTTTCTCCCATTCTGTAGGTTGTCATTTTATGCGAAAGCTTGTAAGTTTAACTAGGTCCCAATTTGTGGATTCTTGCTTTTTCTATTGCTTGAGTAGACCGCACTAGGAGGACACTGCCGAGATGTATGTGAGACAAAGTTTTGCTTGTATTTTCTTCTAGGAGCCTTGTTGTTTCTTGTCCTATGTTTAAGCCTTTAATCCATTTTGAGTTGATTTTTGTGTATGGTGTGAGGAAGTATTCTAGCTTCACTGATTTACATGCAGCTGTCCAGTCTTCCCAACACAATTTGCTGAAGAGACTGTCTCTATTCCCTTGTACGTTCTTCCCTCCTTTCTCGAAAGATAAATTGACGAAAACATTGCGGGTTCATTTCTGGGTTCTCCATTCTATTCCACTGATCCATACGTCTGTTTCTGTACCAATACCATGCCGTTTTGCTTACTGTAACTCTGTAGAACTGTCTCAAGTCTGGGAAGGTTATTCCTCCAGCTCCATTCTTTTTCTTCAGGGATGCTTTGACAATTCTGTGTCTTTTGTGATTCCCTATACATTTTATTATGCTTTGTTAGTTCTGTGAACGAATACAATTTAAGTATATCCCTTCACTGGAATCCTAATTTCAAGGCTCTTCTATCCAACCTCGTAACTCCACACATTTTAATACCAATAATCTCCCATCGACCTCATGGGTTACAGTTTAGGTTTTGTCTCATCATGAAACTTTCGCTATGTGTACAACCGGGCTGCAGCCATGGCATCCTATACTGAGCATGCTTTGTACTGTTTTCCCCTCAACTAGCCTCTGGTCCATCACCTTCCTCACAGTAGTGTCTATACGACTTAATACAAAGCCCTGGATTCACCTCTTAAATAAAACATTTACTAAATTGTGTTATTCTCCAAGGTGTTAAAGAGAAGATGAAAATCTTGCCCTGAAATACACATGTATTTCTACTGATCACAGAAACATGTTTAAAGTAAGAGCATTTAACTTCATTATCCACAATGTGGGTTCACATTTTGCAGGAATAGGTCGTAAAAGTTGAATTAACACGGCAAATTAAGAGGGAAGAGCCAGGATGACTTTCCCATGATCCTCACCGCCCAGGCCTTCTGTGTCTAGAGGGGTGCAGGGCCTGAAGCAATGGGTCTATAACACATCTAGATGTCCTGGGTTCAGATCTCACTGAACAGCCCGGACGGAAGCCTGCAAGGGAGGAGAAGCAGACAGCCTACGGTGACGGCAGATGGTGCAGGTGGCCCAGGGGCCACAGGGATTCGACCTGTAAGTAAGTAACAGCCCAGCAGGGAGAGGAGTCGCTTCTGTTTTGGCAAGGACAGGTGATCCAGTCTTAATTATACATTAAGAATTTTCTCAAGAAACACGTTATGTCCCTAATTCACCACATACCTTTAGAAACTAAACGCCATAGCAAGAGAGAATTAAGGTAACCTCTGTCAACCTGTATAGTTTTATCTGACGGGCAAGAAGAAAGATAAAACATGCATTCAGAAGCAGAATTTGTGAGAGGGAGGAGGTGACAAGTCTATATTCCTGGTCACCTTCGCATAGCACCTCTGCTTCCTTATCTGTGTCATCCTAAGAGGAGGACAATTCGGTGAGGAAGCTGCCCTCAGAGGAAGGAGAGCGCTGGGCTATCACCCTGGTGCAGGCCTGAAACACGGTTCCAGTGGCAGAGGCGTGAGGACTGAGTCTTGAAACCTAGTTGCAGAATCCATACTGAGGCCCGAACGCCCAGCTAAGTGGGCAGGATTTGTTAGACGACCGAACTACTTCCGTGTTAGTGATGCCCACGTGCCGTGTAAAATGAATAGAATGAGAAGAGCAGAGGATGGGTGCCGGAGCCTTGAGAACACTAACATTTGAGGGGTCGGCAGAGGTGGGATGGGACATGAAGGAGGTGAGAGAAGTGGCCAGAAAAAAGGTTCTCGGAGTTCCGGGACAATGTGATGTCCCATTAATTCAACCAATATTTGTGGCGTCCCTACCTTGTGCTGGGCACAGTTCTAAGGGCTCAGGATCCAGAAGTGAACAAACTGATAAAATCCCTGCCCCAAGCAGCTCTAGTCGACTGGGGTCATCAGGTAATTTCCAAAAAAAAAAACAACAACAAAAAAAGCGAAGTCCTCATGTGTGTTAGATGATGGTGCGTCATCTGGAGAAAAACATGCAAGGGATGGAATCCTCAGGAAATGGGACAGAGATTGTTGAGTGTTGGATTCTATGTAGTGTATTCTGAGAAAAAGTTCAAAGGAAGGCGATCAGCAAACTTGACAGGGACCGATTTAGTGAAATGATGGGAACAGGACACAGACTGGATGGCGGAGTAACCGTGAAAGAAGGGAGAAGAGATCCAGAAAGCAGTCTGTCTCCACGTGGAAGGGGAGGACCCACACAGTGCCTAGAGGAAGCTACCTATCCGGGATTAATGTATTTAACCGGGAGACGAGGACGTTTCTTGTTTACAGGTTGACAAGAAGAGAGCGAACAGCGAGGGTGTCTGAGGATCTCCCGGGTCTGACAGTCCCACCTCTGAAGGAGGCTCTACTCGGTAATAATCGTCTCGATGAAAGGGACGTTTCACGACACCAAGAGACTCGGATGTCCCTTTAGACTATGAAGCGCTAAGCAACACACTCATAAGCCGTGCGTGGACGGTGCCCCTGCCCCAGCCTTGCCCTGGACCCTGGCCCTGCTCTGCTGCCAGGGCTGGTCCCTGCAGGAGCCCGAGGCCCCTGAAGCCCCGAGCATTCACCCCTGTGCCCCCAGCGGCCCGTGTGGGCTCCACTAAGCCTCCTTCCCTGCTGCTCCAGGGGGCAAGTGCTGACCCGGGGGCCAGGGGGTGAACCCCGAGCCGCGCAGAGCCCCCACCCCGGCTCCGACTGAGAGGCTGGCTGCAGCAGGGGGTACCGGGGGGTGGCCCATGACCAGTCTGGTCTGCAGGCTGGCTCTCCCACACGTCCTTACATTTTCCACTCTCAGTTCACAGACCTGGTTTGGGAGCCACTTCCGTCGGTCCTGCCTTCCAGGAAGTACGTCAGCACCTCGCCCTTGCCCTGGACGCCGACTTTCCCACGGCACACAAAGTGGTACGTGCCCCGCCGCAGCAGCCGGTGAACTTCCTCAGTCACCTGCAGGAGAGACATGCGGGCATCACTCTTGGTCAAAGGGGAGCCCATGGAGGGGTCCCTCCTCCACCTGCACAGCCCACCCTGATCACCCAGGCCCGGCCTCCCTGGCTCGGCCTGCAAGCCAGGTCCTCTGGCTCCTCCTGTGGTGACTCTGGTCGCCCTGTGAGAAGAACATGATCCCACAAACAGAGCAGGGGACTCCGAGGGAACTAAGCGGCCCTAGACAAACAGGTGAGGACAGTGGTCCCCACGGATGATGGGTGGGCTGGACAGGGCCTACACAGACCTGGTCCCAGGGTGTGAGCTCCACGGTCACCCCAGGCTCCAGGCACACCTGCAGACATCGAGCTCCAGTTGTGGACACACAGTGGCAGGCCCGGCTCCCCGCAGGGCTCCCGGCACCGGCAGGAACCTCGGACAACCTCGAGGGTCGGGGACTGGCAGGAAGGGGCCGGCACCAGGCTCGCATCCCTGTGGCCGGCACAGAGCCCTCAGGGCCCAGCTGGGGTGCACAGGCTCCTGGCTCCTGGGGCCTCCGTGGGCCCAAAAGCGGGGGCCACCAGCGCAGACAGGGCGGTAGGCACATTCCCCTCCCTAGTGACAGCGGGGACGTGACTTCACTCCCCCAATTCTTGGGTTCCCAGAATTGGGAATCTAGCTAAACAACAGTTTAGCTGGAAGAATTCCCGCCTCACACAGTTAAAAACAACATGAAATCCTGCACCCCAATGTTCATAGCAGCACTATTGACAATAGCCAAAACATGGAAACAGCCTAAATGTCCATCAACAGGTGACTGGATAAAGAAGATGTGGTATATTTATACAATGGAATACTACTCAGCCATGAAAACCGACAACATAACGCCATTTGCAGCAACATGGATGCTCCTAGAGAATGTCATTCTAAGTGAAGTAAGCCAGAAAGAGAAAGAGAAATACCATATGAGATCGCTCATATGTGGAATCTAAAAAACAAAAACAAAAACAAACAAACAAATAAAAACAAAGCATAAATCCAGGACAGAAATAGACTCACGGACAGAGGATACAGACTTGTGGTTACCAGGGGGGTAGAGGGTGGGAAGGGATAGACTGGGATTTCAAAATTGTAGAACAGATAAACAAGATTACACTGCATAGCACAGGGAAATATACACAAAATCTTATGATAAATCACAGAGAAAAAAATGTGACAATGAGTGTGTATGTGTCCATGAATGACTGAAAAATTGTGCTGAACACTGGAATTTGACACAACATTGTAAAATGATTATAAGTCAATAAAAAATGTTAAACAAAACAAAACAAAACAACATGAAATAGGAGAAAGCTCTTTCTAGCAAGGTTATTTAAGCAGAAGAGGACACGATTCCTTGGGTCCTCCTCGCCTTACACTGAAGGAGACCACCTCGCTCCCCTCCCCTGGGTGCTGCTCTGAAACCCCCCACACCCTCCCCCTCTCATGCCATCTCCCATCTCTGGGATCTTTAGTTACAGCAACTCGGCCCATCCAGGGCCCAGGGTCTCAGGTCCCCAGGGTGTCAGTCCCTGGCAGAGCTGGGCAGAGGACCGTTCTTCTCCCCTGCCCGATGGGCTGGAACCTGGCCTTCTTCCCGCGCGGCCCTCGCACTCACTAACCATCGGCCTGCTTCTGGCACGCACGCCGTCTAATCCCTCTCTGGACAGTCAGCGCCCCACACGAGGGGTCTGGTCTGTCTCAGCACGTCTCCCCAGGGCTCCTGGCATTCATGAGTGCTTGTCGAATACAAGAAGGCAGGCAGGCAGGCAGGCAACCGAGGCCCGCGGGAAACCTACCCAGGGAAGCTCAGAAAGGAAGCATAACCACGGACTATCAGGACCTGCCCAGCTCCCAGGATGGTGAAATCTGCGGATGGCTCTAAATGTGCTGGGAAGGGGCCCCTCGGGAGAACCAAAGCTGGCTGAACCAGTGTAGACAGGAGGGCTGGAAGCGTGTCTGCCAGACCGATAGAAGGAGGCCCAGGGCGCTGTCACTGCCCTTAATTAACTACCTCTGCCAGTTTCTGCAGCTGCTCGTTGGTGAGGCGCAGGCTGGTGCTGGCATGGAGGGGCTGGGGGCTGCCTGGGGTCTGGAGGAAGTCGCCTGGGGAGGAACAGGATGCCGCCATCCACCCACCCGGACGGAGAAGGGTAGGTGGATGCCTGGGGCCTGGACCCTCGCCAGACTGACTCCATCTCTCGGCCTTGGGAGCTGGGCAGGTGGTCCCCCCCCCCAACGCCTTGTAAACGAGAAGGACGCTGTCCACTGACAACAAGAGTAACTCGGTCAGCCTGATGGTGGCTACGACAGTCACAAAGAATCAAATGGCCAAGAAAAAGTGGAGAGTGCTTAAACTCCCCAGGGTGCTGGCTGCTGGGTGGCCCCAAAGCTGCCAAAGGCCCCGGTCTAAAGCCACACAAGGGTGAGGGCCTCACTCAGTTCCCCGGCAGGGCTCACTGAGCGTGCCCCAAAGTCCTTCATGGAACTGAGCCCGAGACTGGCTGCTTACCCGGGGAGACACCGAGGTCACCAAGGCCACCACTCAGACGTGGCCTCTAAGACGCAAGGTGGCAAAATGGATCGTGATCAAAGGCTCCATTTTGCTCTTTCCTCTCACAGCTGAACCCACAACTCATCTGTTCAAAGAGACCTGTGCTCCCGACACCCCGACGCCCTGCTCGAGCCCCCGGATGCACACGGACAAAACCTCTGAGTCTGCTCCTGACCCTGAGCTTTTCCTCTCACTGTTTTCACTTGTTTTATGAAGAACGAGCGGCAATAAAGCATCCAAAACGTTGTGCAAGGAAATGCTGGAGGTGAGGATGACCCACCACCACACACAGCAAAGCCGAGGTTTGACGGCAGGCGGGGACGGGCCGGGGGGTCCTCCCGGGCCGCCTGGGAGCTCGGGCTGCATGCCGCCCCTGTGTCCCCCTCAGCCTCGAGATGCCAGCCAGGAAGTCCCAGGCTGAGAATCAGGGCTGTGCGTGACGTTACCGGGGCGGGTCCTGGTGAGTGTCCAGGTCAGGGGCTCAGAGACACGAGGTCCCCAGGAGGCCACGAGGGCATCCCCTAGAATGTCCGATTCTTAGCCGTCTGCATGAGGCTCCCTGTGTCTCAGCAGCGTCGCGCTGGAACTCTCCCCAGAGTTCCCTGTGAGGCCCGGCCGGCAGGGGAGGACCCGTCCCACAGCCATGTCGACTTCACGCTGCATGAGAACACGTGCTGGGCCCCCTGGAGGCATGTCCAGGGAAGCATCTGCTCGGTCCCCAAGCGGATGGCCGAGGTGGAATCTGGGCATCATCGTGGTCAACCTTCCCTTGGCTGGCTTACTCCTTGGAAAATGGGGCCCCCGAGATGTCCCTGGGACTGTAGTCTGCACAGAACCCCCATCTGCCTCTCCTGGGACGGCAGACACGGGGTGGGCGGTGTCCTTGTTTGGACTTTTGACCCAGAAGAAAGAAGGCTCCCGCCGGAGGGCTGAAGAATGAGACCGTGGGCAGGCGACAGCTAATTGGACAGTATTTTCAGGAAAAAAGACACCTCTTTACAAAACTTGAACATTAAAATCTGAGTCTTTTGTTCACTTCTTCCAGGGAAGAACCAAAGGCTTAGTTTGGGCCAGCAAAGGGAAGGGCATCTCTCCTAGACTGTGACCACGAACCCCTTAAAGAACCACACAGCAGTGGAGCGTAAGTGCTTCTCCCTTCAAACAGGAGGAGGAGCGTGATGGGCTGGGAGCACCTTCTGCGCAGAGGGCGGTCACGCGGCCGGGCCGGGGGGTGGGGGTGGGGGTGGGGACCGCTGGTCTTACCCAGGCTGACAGACGTCAGCAGAGCCCCGCTCCTGTCCTGCCCTGTCCCAAGTGCATGGGTGCTGACACTCAAGCCAAATGGAGGAAGGCGCGGGGCCGGGTCTGCAAAGACCCTGCGTGATGCTGGTGCTCCCGGGAGGTCCACGCAGAGGGACCTTGGAGCCAAGACGCAGCGCTGCCCTGTGGGAGTCCAGACACGGACTTCGCCAGGCAGCAGCTGAGGGAGGCTGGATGCTGTTGGGGAGGCCACACCACGGTAACTGGCCCTCACCGGAGGCTGAGGGAACAGGGGCGGCTCTGAGCAGAGGAGTGGCCGACTCACACCTGACTCCAGACACTTAGACATGTGATGTCGGCTCTGGACGTGGCCGGGCTGGAGAGTGGGTGGGCTTCCCACCAGGTCTGCCCTGGGACATGACCAGCTCTTAGGGAAGGCTGTGAGGAACAGGGGTGAAAGATCCTGTTAGGGAAGGAACACAGTGTCCTGGGATCGACGGCATTAGGACAACGTGCGTGCTCTTGACACCACTGAGCTGGGCACTTAAAAATGGCTAAGACGGTCAATTTTACATTATGTGTGTTTCACCACCTTAAGAGAAGCTTAAGGAAAAGAACGCAGAGGTACAGAGATCTCACCTATGTTCTGAGAGCAGGAGAGCGCCGTGAGGATTTTGACCCGTTTGCCTTTTAAGCTGATGAATCCGAAGGACCCACCAAGGCACCTGACCGACAGCTAGTGCCCCAAAATGCCAGCTGGGGCCACCGGAACCGAACAGGCACGAGGTGGGAGAGCCCCACGCTTACAACCTTCTCGTTGGAACCACATCCTGCAGGGGGCTGCACCCCAGTGTCTTTGTCAAAACCTGGGATGAATGCACATCTCACAGGGCCTGCAGAGGACCCAGTGTGACTCTGATACAGCAAAAGCCCAGTGCTAACTGGTGACAGCCACTGGGCGCAGTCCTCTGACGCCGCCCTGAGGCCAGGCCGCAGCGGGAAGGCAGCAGCCCTGCTCGCCAAGTGCCACGCTCTCTGCCCTGCCCCCCGGGGTCCCCAGAGGACAGCCACAGCCACACACAGGGGACAGGCTCCCTCCCTCTGAGGCTCCCAGAGGCCTGCAGTGTCCAAGCCTCAGCTGACTCACACTTGCTCATTTGTTCTAAAGGAAATTAGGAGAGTGGGTCCACACTCCCTCCTACCCGTAAAGAGCAGGCGCCACTGTCCTCGACACCTTCAGATGGCTCCCTGCCCAGGGTCACCTGCTGCTTCCCAAGTCAGGTGGCCACACAGCACTCTGCCCTTCGAACGGCGAGGCAGCCCCTTCCCTTCTAAGGAGTCGTCACGCACTGCCCCCAAACATCCCAGTCACTCATCACCCCGACTCTCCCCATGGCCACGTCGGGGCCAACCCCCAAGGCCGCAGACACATCGAGCCCCCATCAGCGTGCCTGCCTGCAGCTTCGCGTCCCCACCCAGAAGAGGCAGACGAGGAAGGGAGGATGCAGGCTGCAGGGCTAGGTGGCCGGCCCCTGCCTCACCCTTGCCTCTCCTGCCTCCGTCTCCTGCCTGCAGGATGGGCACCTGCACCTTGGGGATTCTGAATGCACTGACCTGGATCCTGCCCGGGACCCCGTTGCCGTCCATCCACTGGCCACGTTGACTGTGTTTCCCCAGAATGTCGTACTGCAGCCTGCAAGCCCCAGTCACTCCGGCCACCGCGGGGCCCATGTTGATGCCTGGAAAACAGCCCCGGTGTGGTGTTAGTGGGGAGGCTCTGGAGGGGAGGAGCTGGCCCTTGTGGGGTCATGGATTCCTGGGGCCACCAAGTGCAACCCCCCTCCCTGAAGCAGGGACCCCACAGCATGGCTGAGCGGCTGCTCCCAGCCCCTGCTTGCACCCCACACCCCCAGGAAGCAGTCCTGATCCCGAGAAAAAGTCCCATTTCCTGGAACAGCATCCTCAGACCGAGTCTCACCGCTAAGAAGGCTGACCTTTCGGTCTGTAGAGCCACAGTGTGTGTCCCCCCACCCCCACCCCAGCTCCTCCTTCCAGAAAGGACAGCAGCTCCTGACTGCTTCCCTGGGTGGGATCCCTCAGCTCCTTCGGGACTGGGGCCCGGAATGAAGTATTTCAAGATGCTCTGAAGGAGAGCGGAGCCCCCCTTCTCTTTCTGCGATTCGGGGTCCTAACGGCCTGGGGAGCGACACAGGCCCGGGTGCCCCAGCTGTGTCTGCGCCGACACCAGGTCGCATCTACTGATTCTGTCCTCACGTGTCAATTTTTCTGAGCTCAGCCAAGTGTCTTAATAACATTTCAGACACTCGCCCGGTCAATCCCCCGAAGCCTGGGCAGGGGGTGCTGGCGTCTGCGGGAGAAGGTGGGGGAAGCGGGCAGAGCTGGACGGTGAGTTGGGAGAGCTCGGCCTTGGGCCAGGCAGATGTGGGACCTCGGGGAAGAGTCCCCAAAGGGCCCACTTCACAGACGGCTGGGGCGACGCAGAGAGCCCCCCTCTACCACCCCGGAAGCGTCAGCCCACGTGAACGAGTCGGAGCCAGGATCCAGCCTCGTGGGACCAGCCGTCCGGGCACAGAGAGGGCCAATCAGCCAGCAGATTCTCAGTAACAGGGTAAGAAATAGAATTTCCATGACGGGCCCTTGGATCTGTCCCCTCTCACGTCAGTACATCTGTTAATCCGAGCCCGCAGCCCCGGAGAACTGACCACTGAGGGGGGGGGGGGTGAGGCACAGAGGGCGGCCTGCCCCCACCTCCAGCCCATCCCTCAGGCCAGGCACCAGCTCTAAGTCAGCGCTTCTGCTTAAGCGCGTCAGAACCCCGCCCACTCGGAGGGACACCTGCTGCCCCCTCACACTCAAACCCAGCTCTCGCTCCTGCTCTTAAGGCCACTAGACGTTTCAACTGCAAAACGGCCAGACATGTCCAGTTTAACTAACTCTATCACGGACTAGCAAGAAAAGGAGAGAGAGAGAGAGAAAGGAGAACAAGAAAGAGACCATAAATCTGCAGGGAGGAGGGTACATAATAGCTCAGTGGTAGAGCACGTGCTTAGCACGCAGGAGGCCCTGGCTTCGGTCCTCAGTGCTCCCATTAAAAAAGTAAATAAATCAACCTAATTACCTCCCCCACTCGAAATTAAATCGAAACACCTGTAACAGCTAAGACACAATGTTTTTAAAAAATCATAAATCTCCAGTTTAACTACATCCTTGACTAGTAAGAATTTTTGTGGGAAACTATCTTCTTGCCAAAAAAAAAGGAGGGGGCGGAATTTAAGAGTTAAAAAATAATCTAACAGTTTTATAAAAGCTAGAAAGGAGCTTAGACCCCCGATGGTCCCCCACCTCACTCCCAGGTGAGGGGAAGGGACCCCAGGAGGACCAAGGGCCCGGCTTGAGTCTGCACAGCCGGGCTCTGCGCAGGGAAACGGGGCGCCCTCCTCCAGCCGCGTGTGGACTCAGACGTGCACGTGAAAGCCTCTGAGACAATCAAGATTTCTCACGTGCCTTGTGAGCTGGACAATCACTCTTTCGGTCCTAAGTCACCGATACCCAGCTCTGAGGCTCACCCGGCTGTCCCTGTGTCCCACGCACTCCTCTGGGTGGCTCCACCCGCCTCCCTGAGACAAGGGAGCCTGGAACGGCCTCCTAGGCAGAGGGCCGTGGCCACCAGCTCCCGGGCCGGGTGCGGGAAGGGTGCGCTGGCCCGAGTGACGGGACGGCCTGCGGCCACGTACCTGCACGGAGCACGAAGTCGTCGCAGGACCGGTAGTCGATCTCGTCCGGGACGCCGAGCGCCTCCACGGGGAAGGCTGCCAACGCGCCGAGGCGGGAGGAGACGCACGGCCTGACCTGGATGTGAGCACACGCGGGTTATTACAGTTGAGGGGCGCGAGGGCAGAGGCAGCAGGGACGCTCAGCCAGTGACCTGCAGGGGGCCAAGCGGCACCCCTGGTGAGCTCGCGATTTGATCTCCACATCAACAATGCAGCAGCCGGGCTGCTTGAGTTCAATCTACAGGTCAAGCAGGGAATAACTGACGTCTTGATGATGTCCTTCTAGGCAGAAACGCGGACTGTATTTCCACTTAGCTAGACCTTCTTTGACTTCTCTCATCAGAGCTTTCTCGCTTTCCTCATAGAGATACTACCTGTATCTTGAAAACCTGTACCCGGTATTTAAGTGTGGGGGTGTGTGCTAACACAAAGGGTATTGTATTTTCAGATTTCACTTGTTCACTGCTGGTGTATTTTAAAAAATCGTTTTTTCTATATAAATAATCGTACTACCTAAGGACAAGGACAGTTTTATCTCATCCTTCTCTGTCTATACACCTTTATTTCCTTTTCCTGTCTCACTGCTCTAGCCAGGTCTTCCAGTGTGACTGGCAAACAGGAGCGGTGAGAGGAGAGGGGCTTCCTTGTCGCGCTCCTATCTCGGGGGAAGGCATCAGTTCCTCCGCATCGTGTCTGCGGGCACGCTACAGGGGGATTTGGTAGATACTCTTTATCAAGTTGAGGAAGTTCCCTTCTATTCGTAGTTTGCTGAGGAAGTTTTCTTTAAATCAGGAATGGGTGTTATATGCTGTCAAATAAATGGTTTGCATCAATTGATATGATCATGTGATTTCTCTTTTTTTATCCTGTTGATATGGTGAGTTTTATTAATTAATTTTGAAATGCTGAGCCAGCCTTGCGTATCTGGAATAAATTCAACACTCATTTGTGGCGCTTAGTTCTTCTCATACCTTGCTGAATTCAATTGTCTAATTAATATTTGGTGAGAATTTATGCATCTATATTCAAAAGGAATACTGGCCCGTAATTTTCCTTTCTTGTAATTTCTTAATCTGGTTTGCTATTGTGGCAATGCGCTAATGTGGTAATGCTGGACTCACAGAATGCGGTGGGAAGCATTGCTTCTACTTCTATATCCTGGAGGAGATTACAGGGAACTGGTATGACTTCTTTATGAAACGTCTGACAGAATTCACCCGTGAACCCAGCTACACCCAGCACTTTCTGTTTTGGAAGGTTATTAATTATTGATTCAATTTATTTAACAATAGACACACAAGGAGGGGGCCTGGAGCATCTAGGACGACGCGAGGTCGTTCAGCTCCCAGGTGAGAGCAGAGCCCCCTGTTGGGGGGTGGCACCAGGGAGGGACATGCTGCTCTGGCAAGACAAACCTCTCTGGACACCCCCAGGCCCAGCAGGTTGAAAGATGAGCCTGGAAGCTACTTCAGGCCACAGCTGGGCAAGCTGAGCCTTGGTGTTTGTGCCTTTAGGACCTAGAAACCCAACCTGAGACTCTCTTATTTTTGAGACGGCTTTTCCAAGCCCTGCGCTGTGCTGCTGGGGTGGTTTTCGAGCTTCACCTCTAGGTCGTGGCCCCAGACTGCACTGAACATGGAGAAGAGGATGAACCACCAGCCCTGCGGCCAGGCGGGCAGGGCCAGGCCAGGCCGCCCACACAAACTCAGCCAGGACGGGACACCACCCAGAACGTGAAGGTCTTGAAACAGCGCTTTCCCCCTTGAGTGTGGTTTCCTGAAGCCCCATCTCCCGCCTTGTGGGGATGGTGAACGTTATGCTCTCTTCCAGGATCAAAGGGGAGGACACGGTGGTTCTGGGCACCTGTCAACCCCACATCCCAGGAGCCTCTGATGGCCCGGCCTCTGCCCTGCGCCTGGGGGTGGGCAGAGGGGCCTCCCCTCCTTGGTGCAGCTGAGGGCTTGGAAAAGGCTACCCCGTGCGGTATGAGGCAGAGGGGAGGGTCCCTCTGGACTGGACCTCCAGCTGCAGCCCTGCAGCCCCTCCCAGAGCAGCTCGGCTTGGAGGAGCACCCTGCTGGGTCTCAGGGCCCGGGAAGCACTGCCACGCAGGCCGCACACTCACCGCGTTCCGGGGGTTGGCCATGAGGCAGTGCAGGGCGACGTGGGCCGGCAGGAGGTTGAAGAGGACCCTCCTGTTGTCCGGCTTCACCCTCTCCGTGTCGTCCCGCTCCTCCTCTGCCTGGGGATGACAGGATGCTCCGTTGGTCACTCGCCCACCCTTCCAGCATCCTTCACTCGCTCGACAACCCGCCACCTGACAAGATCCTCTCCTGGACCAGACTCTGAACTGTCTTCCCAACTGGGCCCTGACTTTGCGGCGTCCCTCTTCATTTCCGCATTGTCCAGTTTTAGCAAGAACCCCGCTGAGCCAGCTCACCCAGACACCCCATCCCTGACATCCGATCACCCCGGACATCTGATCGGGTTCCTCACCTCCCACCCTCCCCAGGTGACGTCCGATCACCCAGGCCTGTCCTCAGCATGAATCCTGTTACATCAGCTCAATCAGAAACCCCTGCCCCCTGATCTCTACTCTTCATCACTTTACAGCCACTGCCCCCACCCTGCCCCTCGGCTGTACAAGCCCACCTGCCCTTGCTGTACTTGGGGTGCAGCCTCGTCCCTCTCCCCCACTGCGAGGCCCCCCCGCAGGGGTCCCTATGCCTAACACCACCCACACGGCTGGCTGCTGGCGTCTAGCCGGAAGCCCCCACGTGACACCCTTCCCAAGGGACTCCCTTGCCGACCCCCGTGGAAGCAGAGGGGCTCCTCTTGCCTGCGCAGCCCAGACGTAGTCCGGCCGCAGCTTGACGTCCACGTGCCAGGCGTCAGGGCCAGCGCACGTGAGAACAGCAGGATGGCCAGGATCGGCTCCAAGCTGCCCCTTGGGGAAGAGAAGGAGGAGAACCCCATTCAGTGCCAAGAACACAAGACCCATCCACCGAGGGCCCCACAGGTGCGACACCCCCAGAGGCGCCTGGGACTGACCCGGGCTGAGAGCCACATCTCACCGAGAAACCCAAGGACCTGCTGGAACTGGCACCCAAGTGGACGAGGGGAGAAGCCCTGGCACGAACGAGCTTCTAGTCAGCAGACCACAGCACAGGGCATCACGGATGGGTATCTGCGACGCCTGCCCGTGGGATGCCCGGCAGCAGCAGCGTACCTGCCCCACGGTCCTCGCGTACCCGCTGAGGTCCAGGACGTGGTGACGCCACAAGCGGGGATCATTTGGGGCAAAGAGGAGACCCGCAGGGATATGGCCAGCAGGAGGGCGCCCATGAGGCCTCAGAGCAGGGTATGGGGCACAGCTTGCAGGGCAGGGCGGGCAGGGCGGGCAGCACTAGGGCCCGGCCCTCAGACGACAGGACCGCCAGGGACCCGTTGGGGCTGGAGCTCCCGGCCCAGAGCAGGCAGCCCACCTGGAGGGGGATGGAGGGGCCCCACTCAGAGCACACAGCACCCCCTCCTCCCCGGCATTCTCTGGCCCCCTGCCCCACCCACTCCCCCAGTGCCACCGGCCAGGCCTTGGGTACTCCTGCCCAGTCCTGGCCCTTCGAGGCTCCTCACTACCAGAAGCGGAGCCCCAGGACCTGGGCTGGAGGACACGAGACCCCTACCGTCCTCCTAAACCCCTCAGCTCCATCCTGTTCCCCCCCACCCCCTCCTTCCTGTTTCACTGCCCCAGCTTCTGTCCTTGGCACGCCACAAAGGGCCGATCACACCTCCTCCACTGGCCGATGTCCCCCTCACCCTGGCTTCCTGGGACACCCCAGGCCCACTTCTGACCCCCCTTGTTTCCCTCCCCATCCTAGGGGCGGGCCCTCCAGTGCGGCTCCCGGCGGCTGCCCCTCATCCCTGTCCCTCACGGCCCTTGCCACGCCCAGCCCCTGCAGACACGCTCACCACATATCCTGGGGCCACGGAGTAGATACAGACCACTGTGAAGATACACGAGATGGCGCCGATCGGGATCATCGAGCACTCTGGAAAACACCGAGCAATAAAGCACTATTGAAAACCAAGTCTCTTTTACAGTCATTTGTGGCCACAGTAGGTGATTCACACTCTAGAACGGCCAGAACCATCTGAATGCGGCTAGAGTCTCACCCATAATTCATCCTCCACACACATTTCCTGGCTCTTTTCATATCATTCATCTCCCAGGTGAAAAAACTGCCAAAATTAAAAAACTGAAAACTGACATCTCTAAATTAAAACAGCAACACTTCCCGCCATCTGCCCTGCCCTATGACGTTGACTGGCACCGAAATTCACTGAATAGATTAACTTGACGTTTTCAGAATATTGCGCCCTTCTGTCTCAGCAATGGTAAAAAATTTCCTTTACTTGTTTCTTCTTTTTTATGCTCTATGTTTCGTCCCTTTCTTCACACAGGCTTTACACGATGTTTGTAAAGTTACTAGAAATTTCATTTTCAGCTTCTTTAAATGCATTTCTACAATACTCAACAAATGATTTCATGGATAAAGTCAGAAGGTTTTAGAATCACACTTCTGAAATTAGAACGAAAACAAAACTTGAGACCACGGGACCACAGAGGAAGCGCGGACCAGCGAGGGTGCCCTGGGCCGCGTACTCGCGTATCCCTCTAACCCTCCCACCCTGTGAGGTCGGGGCCATTACGGTCCCCGCTCTACAGCCGAGGAACCGGGGCCCAGACACCACCAGCCAACCGCACGCACTCTGCAGACCAGGACGCAGCGGGCTGTTCAGCTCACGCCCCACGCTGACACAGGTACACACACACACACAGAGCAAACAGCGGCACGACGGCTAATTTGTCATAACACCAAAGAAAGACGGCCGGTCGGATGCAAACAACAGAAAACGCCCCTAGAACAGGACACACAGTCAGTCAAAGGCGGCCCTCTGGGGTGTCAGCTGTTGGAACGTCCTCAAAGCTCCTGTCACTGTCTCAGAAAGCGACTCTGCAGCCGTGGCCAGGCTGGGCGTCCCGGACCCCACGTCTGGAGGGCAGTTCACAGCCGGAGCTGAATTTCACGAAGGACCCCACGAGGCAGGGGGACGCAGGGCAAATCTGGAGTGAGAGCCTGTGCTCTGCAGGGAAAGAAGCCGTGGAGGGTGCCGTGACCGGGACACGAACCAGGAAAACCGCAGCTGCTCCAAATGGTCGGTGGGAAGCAGGGTGGCCGCTGAGTGACGAACCTCCCCGACGTGCCCGAGCCCTGTGGCTGTGGAGTTCAGTCGAGGCGAACGCGACAGCTACACAACCACATCCTCCGCTCAGCCGGCTGTGCTCCTGGCTTATTCTCAGGGCTCCTGCCCTGTGAGTTAGGGGCCAGGAGGAGGCATGGCCTGGCTCCCTTGACTGCCCGCTGCTGCTCCCATGGGAGGGGAGGGGGCGGGGAGGGGCACTCAAAGGCTTCCAACCAGGCGACAAATTAAGAACCATGTTATAAGCCACACTCACACAGACACACACAACTGAAACAGGCTTCCAGGGAACCCTGATGACGGTCAATAGAGTGACATTTTCATTCATTCCTATTCCATCCCCTTTGTTAACAGCGCGCACACACACACACACACACACACACACACACACACACACACACACATAAATAAAGGAAAAAATAAACAAATTAACAAAAAAGATTACACAGACCCTAGTAAGCTGCAATTTCATGTTTAAAAAATACTGCCATGATTATGCTAAATAAATGAACTCAGTCCCACACAGATACACCGTGGGAGCCACTGGGGCTGAGGTAGGACATGATGTAACACGAGGACCAGGACCGGGGACTTGCAGGGGCTGCCAGGAGCTCTTGGGTTTGTCTTTAGGGTCACTGCCCTCTGCCAAGGCTCCCTCTCTCTCTCCCCAAAGAGGAAAAACCTAGAGGTTTTCTAACTTTGCAGTCAGTGTCCATCCATCAGCCATGTCTAGTTGACCTCACCAGCGCTGCAAACCCCCTCCCTGCCTTCCTCACCCGCTGCAGGCGGCTCTTGGGGGCTGGGGGGGCTGGGGGCGCTCTTCCTCCCTGAAGCCAGCCCTGCGAGGGCAGCAGGTGTAATAGGAAAGAGCAAATCTGACTGCAAACTAGACCTGATCCTTTCGCTTTAACCCTGTGTTGTTTCCTAGGCCTAGTCTTGCTGTTTCTGCACCGTTTGAAGCACAATGTTGCCTTTAGCCTGAAATATACAGCAGAGCCTACTCTCAAGGCTCTGACCTTTAAGGATATTAACACTTTCCCATTCATGTAAAGGCAACACCTTGCAGAACAGAACATGACATCTGCTTTCTTAGAGGCTTTATAGGGGCACCATGACCTCACCCATGCGGACAGCTGCAAGAACAGCAAATTCCTGCACCAAGAACTTTGCAGCAACCAACCACGCCCCCTCCCCCGTTTGGGGTAAAAGGCGCCCGTATTCTGACTTGGAGAAGATGGTTCTGCAGGACACTATTCTGCCATCTTTCTCAGTCAGCCGGCTCTCCGGACAAAGTCACTCTTCTTTGCCCTAACACTTCATCCCCCGGTTTCCTGGCCTGCCACGTGGCGAGCAGAATGAGCTTGGGACTTGGTAACACAGGGAGGCGAGGAAGCCCACGTTAGGACTCTCACCCTCCTGAGCGATCCCCTCTGCCTCGGCTCAGAAGACCACGAAGGGGTTACTGGGATGGTGGATGGAAAAATGAGGCTGAAATACGACCATCAGCGCCAGGCCCGCGTGGGAAAGGTGACAGGGGCGCTGTACGAGGCACACCCAGCCTCCTTCCCAGTCACGTCATGCTCACGTTCCCCAGGGACCAGGGAGGCCTGGACCCCCCCCCCCCAGACAGCAAAGCGCATCTGAACCCGCAGGTGCCCAGGGACTGGTCCAGTGTGCACCCCTCTGGCTCCCTCCTCACTGTTCCTCTTACCCCTGCCCCCCCCCCCGCCTGCTCAGCCTCGGCCCCTCCACGTGCCCACCCAAGGCCAGCACCACTGCAGGAACACGTCTGGCCGGTGAGCTCTGCCCCTTTCCAGCCGTCACCACGGACTCTCCAGCCCCGTAGAGCGCCTCCTCTGGTCACGGCATCCTGGCCTCCAGGACTGACAGGGATCCCGCCCCTGGGTTTCACCAGCTTCCCCTCTTGTTCCAACAATGTTCAGTTGAGCCTGTGGTGGCCCAGGCCCTGCTCCTAGTACACGATGAATATCAGCTCCAATACCCATCCTTTCGTGGACGGAGACACGAAGGCCCTGGAGCTGGCAGCCTCTAGTGATGATGGAGCCAGTTGGGCCGGTGAAGGCCCCAGGTGGTCCCAGAGCTGCCACACCAACCCTGATGCCCTGGCTGTGGCCACTTCTACGTCACGGAGGAAAGCCCTCTGTTGACGCCTAGGCTTCCTCAGGGATGCACGACTGCGATGGACCCCAACCCAGCCGCGTGCGCGGCCGCGCCCACTGGCAGCTGCCTCCCTCGGTACACACTGGGCCTCTGCTGGACAGATCTGTCCCACCTGCCGGCCCCCATCCTCCCCAGTCGGATCCTGCTGACCACGCCCCCTCCTGTCGCCTGGCCCCACAGTCCTCTGCGCAAGCCCCGGGGCGACCTCAGGGCCCTGCTGTCACGGCCAGGGCCTGGGGAGGGCAGTGTGTGAGCACGTGGGTCGGCCCCTGAACAGGCACGCGCTGGCTGGCCGGGGGAACCGCAGCCGCCTGCCCTCGGGACCGTGCGCCCAGCCCGAGCTGCCTCCTGCCCGGCAGCCCGGAGGGGGGACCCGCTGCAGTGCCGAGAATCCCACCCTGAGAAAAGTGCTCGGGCGACGAGGGAGGGCGAGGAGGGGGGCAGTGGACGTTGGGAAAGAAAGGGGCCAGCCCGGGCCCCCTCCACCAGGAGAGCCGTTTGTCCACCGGGCACACGGGTTCCCAGCACCGGGGACGAGCGTGACAGGACTTAGAAGCCAGCGTCTACGTGCGACGCCTTCGCTTGGAAGTAGGCGCGTAAAGCCGTCTTACCTGAAGCGGGAAACTGCAGCTGACCGGGCCCGATGCCGCCCCGTCTGTGAAGTCAGAGAGCTGGACTGCGGCTGTTTATTCCAGTGGCGTTTTCTTCTCGACTTAAATCAAGAGGGTACCTGAGAATAAGAAAGACTTTAAATAAATAAACCTCGGTTCAATCTTCTCGAGAAGCAGCTGCTTTCGACCGTCGTACACAGATCACCCTTGGTCTGTCAGACGTGACAACTGAGGATCCAGAGGGGAAATGGGACGTTTGAACAGGAAGGCTCAGGACGTGCGGCAGGTGTGCGGGACGGGGACAGGGCCCTCTCCCAGGAGCCCCGGGCAGAACAGGGCCACGGGCTCTACCCTGGCTCCTACGCCAACGAAGAGTCCTCGAGAGCGTGGAGGCCCCCGTCTACGGCACGGTCCCACGACAGGCCACACCCTCGTTTCGGAGAGAACAGTGTCACCCCTCGTGCTCATTTACTGAGTCTCCATCCACACCCACCCCTGTGTCTACGGGGCCCGCTCCCAGAACTCCAAACGGCACCCCGCACAGGATGGGGCCTAATGGGCTTGTACCCCGTGGACGACTCTTTTTTCACCTGCCAGGAAGGTGAGGGACAAACTGCCTCCACCTGGCCTGCCAGGAGGGCAGGCAGAGGCCGAGCACTTACCTGTTCAGGTGACAGGCAGGCGCAAGACACGCACACAGGTACCCGGGCCAGGTGATGAGCAGGCACAGGGCACAGGACACCAGGAAGCAGACGCAGAACCCCAGCAGGAGCAGGACGGCCTCACCCCTAGGACGGACGACACACAGTCCCTGCAGGCTGGGCCAGGTGAGGTGTGCCCAGCGGATGCCCGGGGCCCCTCCCTCCCTCCCCTGCCCCACCCGGGTCCCAGCCCCCGGGAAGCAGCAGTGCTCTCTGGGGAGCTGCCCGTGCTGGTCCTCTTCTAGCAGAGGAGCCCTTCCCGCGTCCGCCCTCACTTCCCCGCCGCCCCAGGGTCTCTCTAGCCCTGGGAGCGCCCGAGAGCTGCTCTCCTCGTGCAGGAAGCGTGACGCTTGCACGGACTTGGCTGCCGGGTACCGCCCTCTTCCTGGGCCTCACCTGGAAAGGGTTTTTCCAGAAAAACTTGGATCCCTATGAGCCCTGCATATGGCCACTGAGTGTCCACAGTGTCTGGGGCTGTCTGGGGCTTCCGTGTGTTTTTCTGGAAACTCACAAGATCTTGAATACAGTTCCCTGTGCTATATTACGGAAGAAACTTGTTTATCTGTTCTATAAATGCCTGTCGTTATCTGCAAGTCTCCAACTCCCAGTCTGTCCGTTCCCAGCCCACTCCCCCCTGGCAACCACAAGTTTGTATTCTCTGTCTGTGACTCTTTTTCTCTTTTACATTTAAGTTCACTTGTCTTTTTTTTTTTTTTTTTTTTAGGTTCCACATATGAGTGGTAATACTACATGGTGTTTTTCTTTCTGTTTCTGGCTTACTTCACTTAGAATGACCTTCTCCAGGGACATCCATGTTGCTGCAAATGGTATGATGATGTCATTTTCATGGCTGAGTAGTATTCCACCATATAAATACATCACGTCTTCTTTATCCACTTATCGATGGACAATTAGGTTGTTTCCATGTCTTGTAAGTAGTGCTGCTGTGAACACTGGGGTGCGGGTGTCTTTCTGCATTAAGGTTCCTTCTGGATAGAACCCAGGAGTGGGATTGCTGGGTCATATGGTAAGTCTATTCCTAGTCTTTTGAGGAATCTCCATACTGTTTTCCACCATGTCTGAACCAAACTGCATTCCCACCAGCAGTGTAACATTATAGGAGGGTTCCCTTTTCTCCACAGCCTCTCCAGCATTTATCATTTGTGTGGACTCTTGAATGATGGCCACTCTGACTGGTGTGAGGAGATACCTCATTGTAGTTTTGACTTGTATTTCTCTGATAATTACTGATACAGAGCATTTTTTCATGTGCGTGTCGATCATTCACACGTCTTCGTTAGAGAATTGCTTGTTTAGGTCTTCTGCCCATTTTTGGATTGGGTTGTTTCTTTTTCTCCTATTAAGTTGTAGGAGCTGCTTACATATTCTAGAGATCAAGCCTTTGTCGGTTTCATCTTTTACAAATAGTTTCTCCCATTCTGTAGGTTGTCATTTTATGCGAAAGCTTGTAAGTTTAACTAGGTCCCAATTTGTGGATTCTTGCTTTTTCTATTGCTTGAGTAGACCGCACTAGGAGGACACTGCCGAGATGTATGTGAGACAAAGTTTTGCTTGTATTTTCTTCTAGGAGCCTTGTTGTTTCTTGTCCTATGTTTAAGCCTTTAATCCATTTTGAGTTGATTTTTGTGTATGGTGTGAGGAAGTATTCTAGCTTCACTGATTTACATGCAGCTGTCCAGTCTTCCCAACACAATTTGCTGAAGAGACTGTCTCTATTCCCTTGTACGTTCTTCCCTCCTTTCTCGAAAGATAAATTGACGAAAACATTGCGGGTTCATTTCTGGGTTCTCCATTCTATTCCACTGATCCATACGTCTGTTTCTGTACCAATACCATGCCGTTTTGCTTACTGTAACTCTGTAGAACTGTCTCAAGTCTGGGAAGGTTATTCCTCCAGCTCCATTCTTTTTCTTCAGGGATGCTTTGACAATTCTGTGTCTTTTGTGATTCCCTATACATTTTATTATGCTTTGTTAGTTCTGTGAACGAATACAATTTAAGTATATCCCTTCACTGGAATCCTAATTTCAAGGCTCTTCTATCCAACCTCGTAACTCCACACATTTTAATACCAATAATCTCCCATCGACCTCATGGGTTACAGTTTAGGTTTTGTCTCATCATGAAACTTTCGCTATGTGTACAACCGGGCTGCAGCCATGGCATCCTATACTGAGCATGCTTTGTACTGTTTTCCCCTCAACTAGCCTCTGGTCCATCACCTTCCTCACAGTAGTGTCTATACGACTTAATACAAAGCCCTGGATTCACCTCTTAAATAAAACATTTACTAAATTGTGTTATTCTCCAAGGTGTTAAAGAGAAGATGAAAATCTTGCCCTGAAATACACATGTATTTCTACTGATCACAGAAACATGTTTAAAGTAAGAGCATTTAACTTCATTATCCACAATGTGGGTTCACATTTTGCAGGAATAGGTCGTAAAAGTTGAATTAACACGGCAAATTAAGAGGGAAGAGCCAGGATGACTTTCCCATGATCCTCACCGCCCAGGCCTTCTGTGTCTAGAGGGGTGCAGGGCCTGAAGCAATGGGTCTATAACACATCTAGATGTCCTGGGTTCAGATCTCACTGAACAGCCCGGACGGAAGCCTGCAAGGGAGGAGAAGCAGACAGCCTACGGTGACGGCAGATGGTGCAGGTGGCCCAGGGGCCACAGGGATTCGACCTGTAAGTAAGTAACAGCCCAGCAGGGAGAGGAGTCGCTTCTGTTTTGGCAAGGACAGGTGATCCAGTCTTAATTATACATTAAGAATTTTCTCAAGAAACACGTTATGTCCCTAATTCACCACATACCTTTAGAAACTAAACGCCATAGCAAGAGAGAATTAAGGTAACCTCTGTCAACCTGTATAGTTTTATCTGACGGGCAAGAAGAAAGATAAAACATGCATTCAGAAGCAGAATTTGTGAGAGGGAGGAGGTGACAAGTCTATATTCCTGGTCACCTTCGCATAGCACCTCTGCTTCCTTATCTGTGTCATCCTAAGAGGAGGACAATTCGGTGAGGAAGCTGCCCTCAGAGGAAGGAGAGCGCTGGGCTATCACCCTGGTGCAGGCCTGAAACACGGTTCCAGTGGCAGAGGCGTGAGGACTGAGTCTTGAAACCTAGTTGCAGAATCCATACTGAGGCCCGAACGCCCAGCTAAGTGGGCAGGATTTGTTAGACGACCGAACTACTTCCGTGTTAGTGATGCCCACGTGCCGTGTAAAATGAATAGAATGAGAAGAGCAGAGGATGGGTGCCGGAGCCTTGAGAACACTAACATTTGAGGGGTCGGCAGAGGTGGGATGGGACATGAAGGAGGTGAGAGAAGTGGCCAGAAAAAAGGTTCTCGGAGTTCCGGGACAATGTGATGTCCCATTAATTCAACCAATATTTGTGGCGTCCCTACCTTGTGCTGGGCACAGTTCTAAGGGCTCAGGATCCAGAAGTGAACAAACTGATAAAATCCCTGCCCCAAGCAGCTCTAGTCGACTGGGGTCATCAGGTAATTTCCAAAAAAAAAAACAACAACAAAAAAAGCGAAGTCCTCATGTGTGTTAGATGATGGTGCGTCATCTGGAGAAAAACATGCAAGGGATGGAATCCTCAGGAAATGGGACAGAGATTGTTGAGTGTTGGATTCTATGTAGTGTATTCTGAGAAAAAGTTCAAAGGAAGGCGATCAGCAAACTTGACAGGGACCGATTTAGTGAAATGATGGGAACAGGACACAGACTGGATGGCGGAGTAACCGTGAAAGAAGGGAGAAGAGATCCAGAAAGCAGTCTGTCTCCACGTGGAAGGGGAGGACCCACACAGTGCCTAGAGGAAGCTACCTATCCGGGATTAATGTATTTAACCGGGAGACGAGGACGTTTCTTGTTTACAGGTTGACAAGAAGAGAGCGAACAGCGAGGGTGTCTGAGGATCTCCCGGGTCTGACAGTCCCACCTCTGAAGGAGGCTCTACTCGGTAATAATCGTCTCGATGAAAGGGACGTTTCACGACACCAAGAGACTCGGATGTCCCTTTAGACTATGAAGCGCTAAGCAACACACTCATAAGCCGTGCGTGGACGGTGCCCCTGCCCCAGCCTTGCCCTGGACCCTGGCCCTGCTCTGCTGCCAGGGCTGGTCCCTGCAGGAGCCCGAGGCCCCTGAAGCCCCGAGCATTCACCCCTGTGCCCCCAGCGGCCCGTGTGGGCTCCACTAAGCCTCCTTCCCTGCTGCTCCAGGGGGCAAGTGCTGACCCGGGGGCCAGGGGGTGAACCCCGAGCCGCGCAGAGCCCCCACCCCGGCTCCGACTGAGAGGCTGGCTGCAGCAGGGGGTACCGGGGGGTGGCCCATGACCAGTCTGGTCTGCAGGCTGGCTCTCCCACACGTCCTTACATTTTCCACTCTCAGTTCACAGACCTGGTTTGGGAGCCACTTCCGTCGGTCCTGCCTTCCAGGAAGTACGTCAGCACCTCGCCCTTGCCCTGGACGCCGACTTTCCCACGGCACACAAAGTGGTACGTGCCCCGCCGCAGCAGCCGGTGAACTTCCTCAGTCACCTGCAGGAGAGACATGCGGGCATCACTCTTGGTCAAAGGGGAGCCCATGGAGGGGTCCCTCCTCCACCTGCACAGCCCACCCTGATCACCCAGGCCCGGCCTCCCTGGCTCGGCCTGCAAGCCAGGTCCTCTGGCTCCTCCTGTGGTGACTCTGGTCGCCCTGTGAGAAGAACATGATCCCACAAACAGAGCAGGGGACTCCGAGGGAACTAAGCGGCCCTAGACAAACAGGTGAGGACAGTGGTCCCCACGGATGATGGGTGGGCTGGACAGGGCCTACACAGACCTGGTCCCAGGGTGTGAGCTCCACGGTCACCCCAGGCTCCAGGCACACCTGCAGACATCGAGCTCCAGTTGTGGACACACAGTGGCAGGCCCGGCTCCCCGCAGGGCTCCCGGCACCGGCAGGAACCTCGGACAACCTCGAGGGTCGGGGACTGGCAGGAAGGGGCCGGCACCAGGCTCGCATCCCTGTGGCCGGCACAGAGCCCTCAGGGCCCAGCTGGGGTGCACAGGCTCCTGGCTCCTGGGGCCTCCGTGGGCCCAAAAGCGGGGGCCACCAGCGCAGACAGGGCGGTAGGCACATTCCCCTCCCTAGTGACAGCGGGGACGTGACTTCACTCCCCCAATTCTTGGGTTCCCAGAATTGGGAATCTAGCTAAACAACAGTTTAGCTGGAAGAATTCCCGCCTCACACAGTTAAAAACAACATGAAATCCTGCACCCCAATGTTCATAGCAGCACTATTGACAATAGCCAAAACATGGAAACAGCCTAAATGTCCATCAACAGGTGACTGGATAAAGAAGATGTGGTATATTTATACAATGGAATACTACTCAGCCATGAAAACCGACAACATAACGCCATTTGCAGCAACATGGATGCTCCTAGAGAATGTCATTCTAAGTGAAGTAAGCCAGAAAGAGAAAGAGAAATACCATATGAGATCGCTCATATGTGGAATCTAAAAAACAAAAACAAAAACAAACAAACAAATAAAAACAAAGCATAAATCCAGGACAGAAATAGACTCACGGACAGAGGATACAGACTTGTGGTTACCAGGGGGGTAGAGGGTGGGAAGGGATAGACTGGGATTTCAAAATTGTAGAACAGATAAACAAGATTACACTGCATAGCACAGGGAAATATACACAAAATCTTATGATAAATCACAGAGAAAAAAATGTGACAATGAGTGTGTATGTGTCCATGAATGACTGAAAAATTGTGCTGAACACTGGAATTTGACACAACATTGTAAAATGATTATAAGTCAATAAAAAATGTTAAACAAAACAAAACAAAACAACATGAAATAGGAGAAAGCTCTTTCTAGCAAGGTTATTTAAGCAGAAGAGGACACGATTCCTTGGGTCCTCCTCGCCTTACACTGAAGGAGACCACCTCGCTCCCCTCCCCTGGGTGCTGCTCTGAAACCCCCCACACCCTCCCCCTCTCATGCCATCTCCCATCTCTGGGATCTTTAGTTACAGCAACTCGGCCCATCCAGGGCCCAGGGTCTCAGGTCCCCAGGGTGTCAGTCCCTGGCAGAGCTGGGCAGAGGACCGTTCTTCTCCCCTGCCCGATGGGCTGGAACCTGGCCTTCTTCCCGCGCGGCCCTCGCACTCACTAACCATCGGCCTGCTTCTGGCACGCACGCCGTCTAATCCCTCTCTGGACAGTCAGCGCCCCACACGAGGGGTCTGGTCTGTCTCAGCACGTCTCCCCAGGGCTCCTGGCATTCATGAGTGCTTGTCGAATACAAGAAGGCAGGCAGGCAGGCAGGCAACCGAGGCCCGCGGGAAACCTACCCAGGGAAGCTCAGAAAGGAAGCATAACCACGGACTATCAGGACCTGCCCAGCTCCCAGGATGGTGAAATCTGCGGATGGCTCTAAATGTGCTGGGAAGGGGCCCCTCGGGAGAACCAAAGCTGGCTGAACCAGTGTAGACAGGAGGGCTGGAAGCGTGTCTGCCAGACCGATAGAAGGAGGCCCAGGGCGCTGTCACTGCCCTTAATTAACTACCTCTGCCAGTTTCTGCAGCTGCTCGTTGGTGAGGCGCAGGCTGGTGCTGGCATGGAGGGGCTGGGGGCTGCCTGGGGTCTGGAGGAAGTCGCCTGGGGAGGAACAGGATGCCGCCATCCACCCACCCGGACGGAGAAGGGTAGGTGGATGCCTGGGGCCTGGACCCTCGCCAGACTGACTCCATCTCTCGGCCTTGGGAGCTGGGCAGGTGGTCCCCCCCCCCAACGCCTTGTAAACGAGAAGGACGCTGTCCACTGACAACAAGAGTAACTCGGTCAGCCTGACGGTGGCTACGACAGTCACAAAGAATCAAATGGCCAAGAAAAAGTGGAGAGTGCTTAAACTCCCCAGGGTGCTGGCTGCTGGGTGGCCCCAAAGCTGCCAAAGGCCCCGGTCTAAAGCCACACAAGGGTGAGGGCCTCACTCAGTTCCCCGGCAGGGCTCACTGAGCGTGCCCCAAAGTCCTTCATGGAACTGAGCCCGAGACTGGCTGCTTACCCGGGGAGACACCGAGGTCACCAAGGCCACCACTCAGACGTGGCCTCTAAGACGCAAGGTGGCAAAATGGATCGTGATCAAAGGCTCCATTTTGCTCTTTCCTCTCACAGCTGAACCCACAACTCATCTGTTCAAAGAGACCTGTGCTCCCGACACCCCGACGCCCTGCTCGAGCCCCCGGATGCACACGGACAAAACCTCTGAGTCTGCTCCTGACCCTGAGCTTTTCCTCTCACTGTTTTCACTTGTTTTATGAAGAACGAGCGGCAATAAAGCATCCAAAACGTTGTGCAAGGAAATGCTGGAGGTGAGGATGACCCACCACCACACACAGCAAAGCCGAGGTTTGACGGCAGGCGGGGACGGGCCGGGGGGTCCTCCCGGGCCGCCTGGGAGCTCGGGCTGCATGCCGCCCCTGTGTCCCCCTCAGCCTCGAGATGCCAGCCAGGAAGTCCCAGGCTGAGAATCAGGGCTGTGCGTGACGTTACCGGGGCGGGTCCTGGTGAGTGTCCAGGTCAGGGGCTCAGAGACACGAGGTCCCCAGGAGGCCACGAGGGCATCCCCTAGAATGTCCGATTCTTAGCCGTCTGCATGAGGCTCCCTGTGTCTCAGCAGCGTCGCGCTGGAACTCTCCCCAGAGTTCCCTGTGAGGCCCGGCCGGCAGGGGAGGACCCGTCCCACAGCCATGTCGACTTCACGCTGCATGAGAACACGTGCTGGGCCCCCTGGAGGCATGTCCAGGGAAGCATCTGCTCGGTCCCCAAGCGGATGGCCGAGGTGGAATCTGGGCATCATCGTGGTCAACCTTCCCTTGGCTGGCTTACTCCTTGGAAAATGGGGCCCCCGAGATGTCCCTGGGACTGTAGTCTGCACAGAACCCCCATCTGCCTCTCCTGGGACGGCAGACACGGGGTGGGCGGTGTCCTTGTTTGGACTTTTGACCCAGAAGAAAGAAGGCTCCCGCCGGAGGGCTGAAGAATGAGACCGTGGGCAGGCGACAGCTAATTGGACAGTATGTTCAGGAAAAAAGACACCTCTTTACAAAACTTGAACATTAAAATCTGAGTCTTTTGTTCACTTCTTCCAGGGAAGAACCAAAGGCTTAGTTTGGGCCAGCAAAGGGAAGGGCATCTCTCCTAGACTGTGACCACGAACCCCTTAAAGAACCACACAGCAGTGGAGCGTAAGTGCTTCTCCCTTCAAACAGGAGGAGGAGCGTGATGGGCTGGGAGCACCTTCTGCGCAGAGGGCGGTCACGCGGCCGGGCCGGGGGGTGGGGGTGGGGGTGGGGACCGCTGGTCTTACCCAGGCTGACAGACGTCAGCAGAGCCCCGCTCCTGTCCTGCCCTGTCCCAAGTGCATGGGTGCTGACACTCAAGCCAAATGGAGGAAGGCGCGGGGCCGGGTCTGCAAAGACCCTGCGTGATGCTGGTGCTCCCGGGAGGTCCACGCAGAGGGACCTTGGAGCCAAGACGCAGCGCTGCCCTGTGGGAGTCCAGACACGGACTTCGCCAGGCAGCAGCTGAGGGAGGCTGGATGCTGTTGGGGAGGCCACACCACGGTAACTGGCCCTCACCGGAGGCTGAGGGAACAGGGGCGGCTCTGAGCAGAGGAGTGGCCGACTCACACCTGACTCCAGACACTTAGACATGTGATGTCGGCTCTGGACGTGGCCGGGCTGGAGAGTGGGTGGGCTTCCCACCAGGTCTGCCCTGGGACATGACCAGCTCTTAGGGAAGGCTGTGAGGAACAGGGGTGAAAGATCCTGTTAGGGAAGGAACACAGTGTCCTGGGATCGACGGCATTAGGACAACGTGCGTGCTCTTGACACCACTGAGCTGGGCACTTAAAAATGGCTAAGACGGTCAATTTTACATTATGTGTGTTTCACCACCTTAAGAGAAGCTTAAGGAAAAGAACGCAGAGGTACAGAGATCTCACCTATGTTCTGAGAGCAGGAGAGCGCCGTGAGGATTTTGACCCGTTTGCCTTTTAAGCTGATGAATCCGAAGGACCCACCAAGGCACCTGACCGACAGCTAGTGCCCCAAAATGCCAGCTGGGGCCACCGGAACCGAACAGGCACGAGGTGGGAGAGCCCCACGCTTACAACCTTCTCGTTGGAACCACATCCTGCAGGGGGCTGCACCCCAGTGTCTTTGTCAAAACCTGGGATGAATGCACATCTCACAGGGCCTGCAGAGGACCCAGTGTGACTCTGATACAGCAAAAGCCCAGTGCTAACTGGTGACAGCCACTGGGCGCAGTCCTCTGACGCCGCCCTGAGGCCAGGCCGCAGCGGGAAGGCAGCAGCCCTGCTCGCCAAGTGCCACGCTCTCTGCCCTGCCCCCCGGGGTCCCCAGAGGACAGCCACAGCCACACACAGGGGACAGGCTCCCTCCCTCTGAGGCTCCCAGAGGCCTGCAGTGTCCAAGCCTCAGCTGACTCACACTTGCTCATTTGTTCTAAAGGAAATTAGGAGAGTGGGTCCACACTCCCTCCTACCCGTAAAGAGCAGGCGCCACTGTCCTCGACACCTTCAGATGGCTCCCTGCCCAGGGTCACCTGCTGCTTCCCAAGTCAGGTGGCCACACAGCACTCTGCCCTTCGAACGGCGAGGCAGCCCCTTCCCTTCTAAGGAGTCGTCACGCACTGCCCCCAAACATCCCAGTCACTCATCACCCCGACTCTCCCCATGGCCACGTCGGGGCCAACCCCCAAGGCCGCAGACACATCGAGCCCCCATCAGCGTGCCTGCCTGCAGCTTCGCGTCCCCACCCAGAAGAGGCAGACGAGGAAGGGAGGATGCAGGCTGCAGGGCTAGGTGGCCGGCCCCTGCCTCACCCTTGCCTCTCCTGCCTCCGTCTCCTGCCTGCAGGATGGGCACCTGCACCTTGGGGATTCTGAATGCACTGACCTGGATCCTGCCCGGGACCCCGTTGCCGTCCATCCACTGGCCACGTTGACTGTGTTTCCCCAGAATGTCGTACTGCAGCCTGCAAGCCCCAGTCACTCCGGCCACCGCGGGGCCCATGTTGATGCCTGGAAAACAGCCCCGGTGTGGTGTTAGTGGGGAGGCTCTGGAGGGGAGGAGCTGGCCCTTGTGGGGTCATGGATTCCTGGGGCCACCAAGTGCAACCCCCCTCCCTGAAGCAGGGACCCCACAGCATGGCTGAGCGGCTGCTCCCAGCCCCTGCTTGCACCCCACACCCCCAGGAAGCAGTCCTGATCCCGAGAAAAAGTCCCATTTCCTGGAACAGCATCCTCAGACCGAGTCTCACCGCTAAGAAGGCTGACCTTTCGGTCTGTAGAGCCACAGTGTGTGTCCCCCCACCCCCACCCCAGCTCCTCCTTCCAGAAAGGACAGCAGCTCCTGACTGCTTCCCTGGGTGGGATCCCTCAGCTCCTTCGGGACTGGGGCCCGGAATGAAGTATTTCAAGATGCTCTGAAGGAGAGCGGAGCCCCCCTTCTCTTTCTGCGATTCGGGGTCCTAACGGCCTGGGGAGCGACACAGGCCCGGGTGCCCCAGCTGTGTCTGCGCCGACACCAGGTCGCATCTACTGATTCTGTCCTCACGTGTCAATTTTTCTGAGCTCAGCCAAGTGTCTTAATAACATTTCAGACACTCGCCCGGTCAATCCCCCGAAGCCTGGGCAGGGGGTGCTGGCGTCTGCGGGAGAAGGTGGGGGAAGCGGGCAGAGCTGGACGGTGAGTTGGGAGAGCTCGGCCTTGGGCCAGGCAGATGTGGGACCTCGGGGAAGAGTCCCCAAAGGGCCCACTTCACAGACGGCTGGGGCGACGCAGAGAGCCCCCCTCTACCACCCCGGAAGCGTCAGCCCACGTGAACGAGTCGGAGCCAGGATCCAGCCTCGTGGGACCAGCCGTCCGGGCACAGAGAGGGCCAATCAGCCAGCAGATTCTCAGTAACAGGGTAAGAAATAGAATTTCCATGACGGGCCCTTGGATCTGTCCCCTCTCACGTCAGTACATCTGTTAATCCGAGCCCGCAGCCCCGGAGAACTGACCACTGAGGGGGGGGGGGGTGAGGCACAGAGGGCGGCCTGCCCCCACCTCCAGCCCATCCCTCAGGCCAGGCACCAGCTCTAAGTCAGCGCTTCTGCTTAAGCGCGTCAGAACCCCGCCCACTCGGAGGGACACCTGCTGCCCCCTCACACTCAAACCCAGCTCTCGCTCCTGCTCTTAAGGCCACTAGACGTTTCAACTGCAAAACGGCCAGACATGTCCAGTTTAACTAACTCTATCACGGACTAGCAAGAAAAGGAGAGAGAGAGAGAGAAAGGAGAACAAGAAAGAGACCATAAATCTGCAGGGAGGAGGGTACATAATAGCTCAGTGGTAGAGCACGTGCTTAGCACGCAGGAGGCCCTGGCTTCGGTCCTCAGTGCTCCCATTAAAAAAGTAAATAAATCAACCTAATTACCTCCCCCACTCGAAATTAAATCGAAACACCTGTAACAGCTAAGACACAATGTTTTTAAAAAATCATAAATCTCCAGTTTAACTACATCCTTGACTAGTAAGAATTTTTGTGGGAAACTATCTTCTTGCCAAAAAAAAAGGAGGGGGCGGAATTTAAGAGTTAAAAAATAATCTAACAGTTTTATAAAAGCTAGAAAGGAGCTTAGACCCCCGATGGTCCCCCACCTCACTCCCAGGTGAGGGGAAGGGACCCCAGGAGGACCAAGGGCCCGGCTTGAGTCTGCACAGCCGGGCTCTGCGCAGGGAAACGGGGCGCCCTCCTCCAGCCGCGTGTGGACTCAGACGTGCACGTGAAAGCCTCTGAGACAATCAAGATTTCTCACGTGCCTTGTGAGCTGGACAATCACTCTTTCGGTCCTAAGTCACCGATACCCAGCTCTGAGGCTCACCCGGCTGTCCCTGTGTCCCACGCACTCCTCTGGGTGGCTCCACCCGCCTCCCTGAGACAAGGGAGCCTGGAACGGCCTCCTAGGCAGAGGGCCGTGGCCACCAGCTCCCGGGCCGGGTGCGGGAAGGGTGCGCTGGCCCGAGTGACGGGACGGCCTGCGGCCACGTACCTGCACGGAGCACGAAGTCGTCGCAGGACCGGTAGTCGATCTCGTCCGGGACGCCGAGCGCCTCCACGGGGAAGGCTGCCAACGCGCCGAGGCGGGAGGAGACGCACGGCCTGACCTGGATGTGAGCACACGCGGGTTATTACAGTTGAGGGGCGCGAGGGCAGAGGCAGCAGGGACGCTCAGCCAGTGACCTGCAGGGGGCCAAGCGGCACCCCTGGTGAGCTCGCGATTTGATCTCCACATCAACAATGCAGCAGCCGGGCTGCTTGAGTTCAATCTACAGGTCAAGCAGGGAATAACTGACGTCTTGATGATGTCCTTCTAGGCAGAAACGCGGACTGTATTTCCACTTAGCTAGACCTTCTTTGACTTCTCTCATCAGAGCTTTCTCGCTTTCCTCATAGAGATACTACCTGTATCTTGAAAACCTGTACCCGGTATTTAAGTGTGGGGGTGTGTGCTAACACAAAGGGTATTGTATTTTCAGATTTCACTTGTTCACTGCTGGTGTATTTTAAAAAATCGTTTTTTCTATATAAATAATCGTACTACCTAAGGACAAGGACAGTTTTATCTCATCCTTCTCTGTCTATACACCTTTATTTCCTTTTCCTGTCTCACTGCTCTAGCCAGGTCTTCCAGTGTGACTGGCAAACAGGAGCGGTGAGAGGAGAGGGGCTTCCTTGTCGCGCTCCTATCTCGGGGGAAGGCATCAGTTCCTCCGCATCGTGTCTGCGGGCACGCTACAGGGGGATTTGGTAGATACTCTTTATCAAGTTGAGGAAGTTCCCTTCTATTCGTAGTTTGCTGAGGAAGTTTTCTTTAAATCAGGAATGGGTGTTATATGCTGTCAAATAAATGGTTTGCATCAATTGATATGATCATGTGATTTCTCTTTTTTTATCCTGTTGATATGGTGAGTTTTCTTAATTAATTTTGAAATGCTGAGCCAGCCTTGCGTATCTGGAATAAATTCAACACTCATTTGTGGCGCTTAGTTCTTCTCATACCTTGCTGAATTCAATTGTCTAATTAATATTTGGTGAGAATTTATGCATCTATATTCAAAAGGAATACTGGCCCGTAATTTTCCTTTCTTGTAATTTCTTAATCTGGTTTGCTATTGTGGCAATGCGCTAATGTGGTAATGCTGGACTCACAGAATGCGGTGGGAAGCATTGCTTCTACTTCTATATCCTGGAGGAGATTACAGGGAACTGGTATGACTTCTTTATGAAACGTCTGACAGAATTCACCCGTGAACCCAGCTACACCCAGCACTTTCTGTTTTGGAAGGTTATTAATTATTGATTCAATTTATTTAACAATAGACACACAAGGAGGGGGCCTGGAGCATCTAGGACGACGCGAGGTCGTTCAGCTCCCAGGTGAGAGCAGAGCCCCCTGTTGGGGGGTGGCACCAGGGAGGGACATGCTGCTCTGGCAAGACAAACCTCTCTGGACACCCCCAGGCCCAGCAGGTTGAAAGATGAGCCTGGAAGCTACTTCAGGCCACAGCTGGGCAAGCTGAGCCTTGGTGTTTGTGCCTTTAGGACCTAGAAACCCAACCTGAGACTCTCTTATTTTTGAGACGGCTTTTCCAAGCCCTGCGCTGTGCTGCTGGGGTGGTTTTCGAGCTTCACCTCTAGGTCGTGGCCCCAGACTGCACTGAACATGGAGAAGAGGATGAACCACCAGCCCTGCGGCCAGGCGGGCAGGGCCAGGCCAGGCCGCCCACACAAACTCAGCCAGGACGGGACACCACCCAGAACGTGAAGGTCTTGAAACAGCGCTTTCCCCCTTGAGTGTGGTTTCCTGAAGCCCCATCTCCCGCCTTGTGGGGATGGTGAACGTTATGCTCTCTTCCAGGATCAAAGGGGAGGACACGGTGGTTCTGGGCACCTGTCAACCCCACATCCCAGGAGCCTCTGATGGCCCGGCCTCTGCCCTGCGCCTGGGGGTGGGCAGAGGGGCCTCCCCTCCTTGGTGCAGCTGAGGGCTTGGAAAAGGCTACCCCGTGCGGTATGAGGCAGAGGGGAGGGTCCCTCTGGACTGGACCTCCAGCTGCAGCCCTGCAGCCCCTCCCAGAGCAGCTCGGCTTGGAGGAGCACCCTGCTGGGTCTCAGGGCCCGGGAAGCACTGCCACGCAGGCCGCACACTCACCGCGTTCCGGGGGTTGGCCATGAGGCAGTGCAGGGCGACGTGGGCCGGCAGGAGGTTGAAGAGGACCCTCCTGTTGTCCGGCTTCACCCTCTCCGTGTCGTCCCGCTCCTCCTCTGCCTGGGGATGACAGGATGCTCCGTTGGTCACTCGCCCACCCTTCCAGCATCCTTCACTCGCTCGACAACCCGCCACCTGACAAGATCCTCTCCTGGACCAGACTCTGAACTGTCTTCCCAACTGGGCCCTGACTTTGCGGCGTCCCTCTTCATTTCCGCATTGTCCAGTTTTAGCAAGAACCCCGCTGAGCCAGCTCACCCAGACACCCCATCCCTGACATCCGATCACCCTGGACATCTGATCGGGTTCCTCACCTCCCACCCTCCCCAGGTGACGTCCGATCACCCAGGCCTGTCCTCAGCATGAATCCTGTTACATCAGCTCAATCAGAAACCCCTGCCCCCTGATCTCTACTCTTCATCACTTTACAGCCACTGCCCCCACCCTGCCCCTCGGCTGTACAAGCCCACCTGCCCTTGCTGTACTTGGGGTGCAGCCTCGTCCCTCTCCCCCACTGCGAGGCCCCCCCGCAGGGGTCCCTATGCCTAACACCACCCACACGGCTGGCTGCTGGCGTCTAGCCGGAAGCCCCCACGTGACACCCTTCCCAAGGGACTCCCTTGCCGACCCCCGTGGAAGCAGAGGGGCTCCTCTTGCCTGCGCAGCCCAGACGTAGTCCGGCCGCAGCTTGACGTCCACGTGCCAGGCGTCAGGGCCAGCGCACGTGAGAACAGCAGGATGGCCAGGATCGGCTCCAAGCTGCCCCTTGGGGAAGAGAAGGAGGAGAACCCCATTCAGTGCCAAGAACACAAGACCCATCCACCGAGGGCCCCACAGGTGCGACACCCCCAGAGGCGCCTGGGACTGACCCGGGCTGAGAGCCACATCTCACCGAGAAACCCAAGGACCTGCTGGAACTGGCACCCAAGTGGACGAGGGGAGAAGCCCTGGCACGAACGAGCTTCTAGTCAGCAGACCACAGCACAGGGCATCACGGATGGGTATCTGCGACGCCTGCCCGTGGGATGCCCGGCAGCAGCAGCGTACCTGCCCCACGGTCCTCGCGTACCCGCTGAGGTCCAGGACGTGGTGACGCCACAAGCGGGGATCATTTGGGGCAAAGAGGAGACCCGCAGGGATATGGCCAGCAGGAGGGCGCCCATGAGGCCTCAGAGCAGGGTATGGGGCACAGCTTGCAGGGCAGGGCGGGCAGGGCGGGCAGCACTAGGGCCCGGCCCTCAGACGACAGGACCGCCAGGGACCCGTTGGGGCTGGAGCTCCCGGCCCAGAGCAGGCAGCCCACCTGGAGGGGGATGGAGGGGCCCCACTCAGAGCACACAGCACCCCCTCCTCCCCGGCATTCTCTGGCCCCCTGCCCCACCCACTCCCCCAGTGCCACCGGCCAGGCCTTGGGTACTCCTGCCCAGTCCTGGCCCTTCGAGGCTCCTCACTACCAGAAGCGGAGCCCCAGGACCTGGGCTGGAGGACACGAGACCCCTACCGTCCTCCTAAACCCCTCAGCTCCATCCTGTTCCCCCCCCCACCCCCTCCTTCCTGTTTCACTGCCCCAGCTTCTGTCCTTGGCACGCCACAAAGGGCCGATCACACCTCCTCCACTGGCCGATGTCCCCCTCACCCTGGCTTCCTGGGACACCCCAGGCCCACTTCTGACCCCCCTTGTTTCCCTCCCCATCCTAGGGGCGGGCCCTCCAGTGCGGCTCCCGGCGGCTGCCCCTCATCCCTGTCCCTCACGGCCCTTGCCACGCCCAGCCCCTGCAGACACGCTCACCACATATCCTGGGGCCACGGAGTAGATACAGACCACTGTGAAGATACACGAGATGGCGCCGATCGGGATCATCGAGCACTCTGGAAAACACCGAGCAATAAAGCACTATTGAAAACCAAGTCTCTTTTACAGTCATTTGTGGCCACAGTAGGTGATTCACACTCTAGAACGGCCAGAACCATCTGAATGCGGCTAGAGTCTCACCCATAATTCATCCTCCACACACATTTCCTGGCTCTTTTCATATCATTCATCTCCCAGGTGAAAAAACTGCCAAAATTAAAAAACTGAAAACTGACATCTCTAAATTAAAACAGCAACACTTCCCGCCATCTGCCCTGCCCTATGACGTTGACTGGCACCGAAATTCACTGAATAGATTAACTTGACGTTTTCAGAATATTGCGCCCTTCTGTCTCAGCAATGGTAAAAAATTTCCTTTACTTGTTTCTTCTTTTTTATGCTCTATGTTTCGTCCCTTTCTTCACACAGGCTTTACACGATGTTTGTAAAGTTACTAGAAATTTCATTTTCAGCTTCTTTAAATGCATTTCTACAATACTCAACAAATGATTTCATGGATAAAGTCAGAAGGTTTTAGAATCACACTTCTGAAATTAGAACGAAAACAAAACTTGAGACCACGGGACCACAGAGGAAGCGCGGACCAGCGAGGGTGCCCTGGGCCGCGTACTCGCGTATCCCTCTAACCCTCCCACCCTGTGAGGTCGGGGCCATTACGGTCCCCGCTCTACAGCCGAGGAACCGGGGCCCAGACACCACCAGCCAACCGCACGCACTCTGCAGACCAGGACGCAGCGGGCTGTTCAGCTCACGCCCCACGCTGACACAGGTACACACACACACACAGAGCAAACAGCGGCACGACGGCTAATTTGTCATAACACCAAAGAAAGACGGCCGGTCGGATGCAAACAACAGAAAACGCCCCTAGAACAGGACACACAGTCAGTCAAAGGCGGCCCTCTGGGGTGTCAGCTGTTGGAACGTCCTCAAAGCTCCTGTCACTGTCTCAGAAAGCGACTCTGCAGCCGTGGCCAGGCTGGGCGTCCCGGACCCCACGTCTGGAGGGCAGTTCACAGCCGGAGCTGAATTTCACGAAGGACCCCACGAGGCAGGGGGACGCAGGGCAAATCTGGAGTGAGAGCCTGTGCTCTGCAGGGAAAGAAGCCGTGGAGGGTGCCGTGACCGGGACACGAACCAGGAAAACCGCAGCTGCTCCAAATGGTCGGTGGGAAGCAGGGTGGCCGCTGAGTGACGAACCTCCCCGACGTGCCCGAGCCCTGTGGCTGTGGAGTTCAGTCGAGGCGAACGCGACAGCTACACAACCACATCCTCCGCTCAGCCGGCTGTGCTCCTGGCTTATTCTCAGGGCTCCTGCCCTGTGAGTTAGGGGCCAGGAGGAGGCATGGCCTGGCTCCCTTGACTGCCCGCTGCTGCTCCCATGGGAGGGGAGGGGGCGGGGAGGGGCACTCAAAGGCTTCCAACCAGGCGACAAATTAAGAACCATGTTATAAGCCACACTCACACAGACACACACAACTGAAACAGGCTTCCAGGGAACCCTGATGACGGTCAATAGAGTGACATTTTCATTCATTCCTATTCCATCCCCTTTGTTAACAGCGCGCACACACACACACACACACACACACACACACACACACACACACACAAATAAATAAAGGAAAAAATAAACAAATTAACAAAAAAGATTACACAGACCCTAGTAAGCTGCAATTTCATGTTTAAAAAATACTGCCATGATTATGCTAAATAAATGAACTCAGTCCCACACAGATACACCGTGGGAGCCACTGGGGCTGAGGTAGGACATGATGTAACACGAGGACCAGGACCGGGGACTTGCAGGGGCTGCCAGGAGCTCTTGGGTTTGTCTTTAGGGTCACTGCCCTCTGCCAAGGCTCCCTCTCTCTCTCCCCAAAGAGGAAAAACCTAGAGGTTTTCTAACTTTGCAGTCAGTGTCCATCCATCAGCCATGTCTAGTTGACCTCACCAGCGCTGCAAACCCCCTCCCTGCCTTCCTCACCCGCTGCAGGCGGCTCTTGGGGGCTGGGGGGGCTGGGGGCGCTCTTCCTCCCTGAAGCCAGCCCTGCGAGGGCAGCAGGTGTAATAGGAAAGAGCAAATCTGACTGCAAACTAGACCTGATCCTTTCGCTTTAACCCTGTGTTGTTTCCTAGGCCTAGTCTTGCTGTTTCTGCACCGTTTGAAGCACAATGTTGCCTTTAGCCTGAAATATACAGCAGAGCCTACTCTCAAGGCTCTGACCTTTAAGGATATTAACACTTTCCCATTCATGTAAAGGCAACACCTTGCAGAACAGAACATGACATCTGCTTTCTTAGAGGCTTTATAGGGGCACCATGACCTCACCCATGCGGACAGCTGCAAGAACAGCAAATTCCTGCACCAAGAACTTTGCAGCAACCAACCACGCCCCCTCCCCCGTTTGGGGTAAAAGGCGCCCGTATTCTGACTTGGAGAAGATGGTTCTGCAGGACACTATTCTGCCATCTTTCTCAGTCAGCCGGCTCTCCGGACAAAGTCACTCTTCTTTGCCCTAACACTTCATCCCCCGGTTTCCTGGCCTGCCACGTGGCGAGCAGAATGAGCTTGGGACTTGGTAACACAGGGAGGCGAGGAAGCCCACGTTAGGACTCTCACCCTCCTGAGCGATCCCCTCTGCCTCGGCTCAGAAGACCACGAAGGGGTTACTGGGATGGTGGATGGAAAAATGAGGCTGAAATACGACCATCAGCGCCAGGCCCGCGTGGGAAAGGTGACAGGGGCGCTGTACGAGGCACACCCAGCCTCCTTCCCAGTCACGTCATGCTCACGTTCCCCAGGGACCAGGGAGGCCTGGACCCCCCCCCCCCAGACAGCAAAGCGCATCTGAACCCGCAGGTGCCCAGGGACTGGTCCAGTGTGCACCCCTCTGGCTCCCTCCTCACTGTTCCTCTTACCCCTGCCCCCCCCCCCGCCTGCTCAGCCTCGGCCCCTCCACGTGCCCACCCAAGGCCAGCACCACTGCAGGAACACGTCTGGCCGGTGAGCTCTGCCCCTTTCCAGCCGTCACCACGGACTCTCCAGCCCCGTAGAGCGCCTCCTCTGGTCACGGCATCCTGGCCTCCAGGACTGACAGGGATCCCGCCCCTGGGTTTCACCAGCTTCCCCTCTTGTTCCAACAATGTTCAGTTGAGCCTGTGGTGGCCCAGGCCCTGCTCCTAGTACACGATGAATATCAGCTCCAATACCCATCCTTTCGTGGACGGAGACACGAAGGCCCTGGAGCTGGCAGCCTCTAGTGATGATGGAGCCAGTTGGGCCGGTGAAGGCCCCAGGTGGTCCCAGAGCTGCCACACCAACCCTGATGCCCTGGCTGTGGCCACTTCTACGTCACGGAGGAAAGCCCTCTGTTGACGCCTAGGCTTCCTCAGGGATGCACGACTGCGATGGACCCCAACCCAGCCGCGTGCGCGGCCGCGCCCACTGGCAGCTGCCTCCCTCGGTACACACTGGGCCTCTGCTGGACAGATCTGTCCCACCTGCCGGCCCCCATCCTCCCCAGTCGGATCCTGCTGACCACGCCCCCTCCTGTCGCCTGGCCCCACAGTCCTCTGCGCAAGCCCCGGGGCGACCTCAGGGCCCTGCTGTCACGGCCAGGGCCTGGGGAGGGCAGTGTGTGAGCACGTGGGTCGGCCCCTGAACAGGCACGCGCTGGCTGGCCGGGGGAACCGCAGCCGCCTGCCCTCGGGACCGTGCGCCCAGCCCGAGCTGCCTCCTGCCCGGCAGCCCGGAGGGGGGACCCGCTGCAGTGCCGAGAATCCCACCCTGAGAAAAGTGCTCGGGCGACGAGGGAGGGCGAGGAGGGGGGCAGTGGACGTTGGGAAAGAAAGGGGCCAGCCCGGGCCCCCTCCACCAGGAGAGCCGTTTGTCCACCGGGCACACGGGTTCCCAGCACCGGGGACGAGCGTGACAGGACTTAGAAGCCAGCGTCTACGTGCGACGCCTTCGCTTGGAAGTAGGCGCGTAAAGCCGTCTTACCTGAAGCGGGAAACTGCAGCTGACCGGGCCCGATGCCGCCCCGTCTGTGAAGTCAGAGAGCTGGACTGCGGCTGTTTATTCCAGTGGCGTTTTCTTCTCGACTTAAATCAAGAGGGTACCTGAGAATAAGAAAGACTTTAAATAAATAAACCTCGGTTCAATCTTCTCGAGAAGCAGCTGCTTTCGACCGTCGTACACAGATCACCCTTGGTCTGTCAGACGTGACAACTGAGGATCCAGAGGGGAAATGGGACGTTTGAACAGGAAGGCTCAGGACGTGCGGCAGGTGTGCGGGACGGGGACAGGGCCCTCTCCCAGGAGCCCCGGGCAGAACAGGGCCACGGGCTCTACCCTGGCTCCTACGCCAACGAAGAGTCCTCGAGAGCGTGGAGGCCCCCGTCTACGGCACGGTCCCACGACAGGCCACACCCTCGTTTCGGAGAGAACAGTGTCACCCCTCGTGCTCATTTACTGAGTCTCCATCCACACCCACCCCTGTGTCTACGGGGCCCGCTCCCAGAACTCCAAACGGCACCCCGCACAGGATGGGGCCTAATGGGCTTGTACCCCGTGGACGACTCTTTTTTCACCTGCCAGGAAGGTGAGGGACAAACTGCCTCCACCTGGCCTGCCAGGAGGGCAGGCAGAGGCCGAGCACTTACCTGTTCAGGTGACAGGCAGGCGCAAGACACGCACACAGGTACCCGGGCCAGGTGATGAGCAGGCACAGGGCACAGGACACCAGGAAGCAGACGCAGAACCCCAGCAGGAGCAGGACGGCCTCACCCCTAGGACGGACGACACACAGTCCCTGCAGGCTGGGCCAGGTGAGGTGTGCCCAGCGGATGCCCGGGGCCCCTCCCTCCCTCCCCTGCCCCACCCGGGTCCCAGCCCCCGGGAAGCAGCAGTGCTCTCTGGGGAGCTGCCCGTGCTGGTCCTCTTCTAGCAGAGGAGCCCTTCCCGCGTCCGCCCTCACTTCCCCGCCGCCCCAGGGTCTCTCTAGCCCTGGGAGCGCCCGAGAGCTGCTCTCCTCGTGCAGGAAGCGTGACGCTTGCACGGACTTGGCTGCCGGGTACCGCCCTCTTCCTGGGCCTCACCTGGAAAGGGTTTTTCCAGAAAAACTTGGATCCCTATGAGCCCTGCATATGGCCACTGAGTGTCCACAGTGTCTGGGGCTGTCTGGGGCTTCCGTGTGTTTTTCTGGAAACTCACAAGATCTTGAATACAGTTCCCTGTGCTATATTACGGAAGAAACTTGTTTATCTGTTCTATAAATGCCTGTCGTTATCTGCAAGTCTCCAACTCCCAGTCTGTCCGTTCCCAGCCCACTCCCCCCTGGCAACCACAAGTTTGTATTCTCTGTCTGTGACTCTTTTTCTCTTTTACATTTAAGTTCACTTGTCTTTTTTTTTTTTTTTTTTTTAGGTTCCACATATGAGTGGTAATACTACATGGTGTTTTTCTTTCTGTTTCTGGCTTACTTCACTTAGAATGACCTTCTCCAGGGACATCCATGTTGCTGCAAATGGTATGATGATGTCATTTTCATGGCTGAGTAGTATTCCACCATATAAATACATCACGTCTTCTTTATCCACTTATCGATGGACAATTAGGTTGTTTCCATGTCTTGTAAGTAGTGCTGCTGTGAACACTGGGGTGCGGGTGTCTTTCTGCATTAAGGTTCCTTCTGGATAGAACCCAGGAGTGGGATTGCTGGGTCATATGGTAAGTCTATTCCTAGTCTTTTGAGGAATCTCCATACTGTTTTCCACCATGTCTGAACCAAACTGCATTCCCACCAGCAGTGTAACATTATAGGAGGGTTCCCTTTTCTCCACAGCCTCTCCAGCATTTATCATTTGTGTGGACTCTTGAATGATGGCCACTCTGACTGGTGTGAGGAGATACCTCATTGTAGTTTTGACTTGTATTTCTCTGATAATTACTGATACAGAGCATTTTTTCATGTGCGTGTCGATCATTCACACGTCTTCGTTAGAGAATTGCTTGTTTAGGTCTTCTGCCCATTTTTGGATTGGGTTGTTTCTTTTTCTCCTATTAAGTTGTAGGAGCTGCTTACATATTCTAGAGATCAAGCCTTTGTCGGTTTCATCTTTTACAAATAGTTTCTCCCATTCTGTAGGTTGTCATTTTATGCGAAAGCTTGTAAGTTTAACTAGGTCCCAATTTGTGGATTCTTGCTTTTTCTATTGCTTGAGTAGACCGCACTAGGAGGACACTGCCGAGATGTATGTGAGACAAAGTTTTGCTTGTATTTTCTTCTAGGAGCCTTGTTGTTTCTTGTCCTATGTTTAAGCCTTTAATCCATTTTGAGTTGATTTTTGTGTATGGTGTGAGGAAGTATTCTAGCTTCACTGATTTACATGCAGCTGTCCAGTCTTCCCAACACAATTTGCTGAAGAGACTGTCTCTATTCCCTTGTACGTTCTTCCCTCCTTTCTCGAAAGATAAATTGACGAAAACATTGCGGGTTCATTTCTGGGTTCTCCATTCTATTCCACTGATCCATACGTCTGTTTCTGTACCAATACCATGCCGTTTTGCTTACTGTAACTCTGTAGAACTGTCTCAAGTCTGGGAAGGTTATTCCTCCAGCTCCATTCTTTTTCTTCAGGGATGCTTTGACAATTCTGTGTCTTTTGTGATTCCCTATACATTTTATTATGCTTTGTTAGTTCTGTGAACGAATACAATTTAAGTATATCCCTTCACTGGAATCCTAATTTCAAGGCTCTTCTATCCAACCTCGTAACTCCACACATTTTAATACCAATAATCTCCCATCGACCTCATGGGTTACAGTTTAGGTTTTGTCTCATCATGAAACTTTCGCTATGTGTACAACCGGGCTGCAGCCATGGCATCCTATACTGAGCATGCTTTGTACTGTTTTCCCCTCAACTAGCCTCTGGTCCATCACCTTCCTCACAGTAGTGTCTATACGACTTAATACAAAGCCCTGGATTCACCTCTTAAATAAAACATTTACTAAATTGTGTTATTCTCCAAGGTGTTAAAGAGAAGATGAAAATCTTGCCCTGAAATACACATGTATTTCTACTGATCACAGAAACATGTTTAAAGTAAGAGCATTTAACTTCATTATCCACAATGTGGGTTCACATTTTGCAGGAATAGGTCGTAAAAGTTGAATTAACACGGCAAATTAAGAGGGAAGAGCCAGGATGACTTTCCCATGATCCTCACCGCCCAGGCCTTCTGTGTCTAGAGGGGTGCAGGGCCTGAAGCAATGGGTCTATAACACATCTAGATGTCCTGGGTTCAGATCTCACTGAACAGCCCGGACGGAAGCCTGCAAGGGAGGAGAAGCAGACAGCCTACGGTGACGGCAGATGGTGCAGGTGGCCCAGGGGCCACAGGGATTCGACCTGTAAGTAAGTAACAGCCCAGCAGGGAGAGGAGTCGCTTCTGTTTTGGCAAGGACAGGTGATCCAGTCTTAATTATACATTAAGAATTTTCTCAAGAAACACGTTATGTCCCTAATTCACCACATACCTTTAGAAACTAAACGCCATAGCAAGAGAGAATTAAGGTAACCTCTGTCAACCTGTATAGTTTTATCTGACGGGCAAGAAGAAAGATAAAACATGCATTCAGAAGCAGAATTTGTGAGAGGGAGGAGGTGACAAGTCTATATTCCTGGTCACCTTCGCATAGCACCTCTGCTTCCTTATCTGTGTCATCCTAAGAGGAGGACAATTCGGTGAGGAAGCTGCCCTCAGAGGAAGGAGAGCGCTGGGCTATCACCCTGGTGCAGGCCTGAAACACGGTTCCAGTGGCAGAGGCGTGAGGACTGAGTCTTGAAACCTAGTTGCAGAATCCATACTGAGGCCCGAACGCCCAGCTAAGTGGGCAGGATTTGTTAGACGACCGAACTACTTCCGTGTTAGTGATGCCCACGTGCCGTGTAAAATGAATAGAATGAGAAGAGCAGAGGATGGGTGCCGGAGCCTTGAGAACACTAACATTTGAGGGGTCGGCAGAGGTGGGATGGGACATGAAGGAGGTGAGAGAAGTGGCCAGAAAAAAGGTTCTCGGAGTTCCGGGACAATGTGATGTCCCATTAATTCAACCAATATTTGTGGCGTCCCTACCTTGTGCTGGGCACAGTTCTAAGGGCTCAGGATCCAGAAGTGAACAAACTGATAAAATCCCTGCCCCAAGCAGCTCTAGTCGACTGGGGTCATCAGGTAATTTCCAAAAAAAAAAACAACAACAAAAAAAGCGAAGTCCTCATGTGTGTTAGATGATGGTGCGTCATCTGGAGAAAAACATGCAAGGGATGGAATCCTCAGGAAATGGGACAGAGATTGTTGAGTGTTGGATTCTATGTAGTGTATTCTGAGAAAAAGTTCAAAGGAAGGCGATCAGCAAACTTGACAGGGACCGATTTAGTGAAATGATGGGAACAGGACACAGACTGGATGGCGGAGTAACCGTGAAAGAAGGGAGAAGAGATCCAGAAAGCAGTCTGTCTCCACGTGGAAGGGGAGGACCCACACAGTGCCTAGAGGAAGCTACCTATCCGGGATTAATGTATTTAACCGGGAGACGAGGACGTTTCTTGTTTACAGGTTGACAAGAAGAGAGCGAACAGCGAGGGTGTCTGAGGATCTCCCGGGTCTGACAGTCCCACCTCTGAAGGAGGCTCTACTCGGTAATAATCGTCTCGATGAAAGGGACGTTTCACGACACCAAGAGACTCGGATGTCCCTTTAGACTATGAAGCGCTAAGCAACACACTCATAAGCCGTGCGTGGACGGTGCCCCTGCCCCAGCCTTGCCCTGGACCCTGGCCCTGCTCTGCTGCCAGGGCTGGTCCCTGCAGGAGCCCGAGGCCCCTGAAGCCCCGAGCATTCACCCCTGTGCCCCCAGCGGCCCGTGTGGGCTCCACTAAGCCTCCTTCCCTGCTGCTCCAGGGGGCAAGTGCTGACCCGGGGGCCAGGGGGTGAACCCCGAGCCGCGCAGAGCCCCCACCCCGGCTCCGACTGAGAGGCTGGCTGCAGCAGGGGGTACCGGGGGGTGGCCCATGACCAGTCTGGTCTGCAGGCTGGCTCTCCCACACGTCCTTACATTTTCCACTCTCAGTTCACAGACCTGGTTTGGGAGCCACTTCCGTCGGTCCTGCCTTCCAGGAAGTACGTCAGCACCTCGCCCTTGCCCTGGACGCCGACTTTCCCACGGCACACAAAGTGGTACGTGCCCCGCCGCAGCAGCCGGTGAACTTCCTCAGTCACCTGCAGGAGAGACATGCGGGCATCACTCTTGGTCAAAGGGGAGCCCATGGAGGGGTCCCTCCTCCACCTGCACAGCCCACCCTGATCACCCAGGCCCGGCCTCCCTGGCTCGGCCTGCAAGCCAGGTCCTCTGGCTCCTCCTGTGGTGACTCTGGTCGCCCTGTGAGAAGAACATGATCCCACAAACAGAGCAGGGGACTCCGAGGGAACTAAGCGGCCCTAGACAAACAGGTGAGGACAGTGGTCCCCACGGATGATGGGTGGGCTGGACAGGGCCTACACAGACCTGGTCCCAGGGTGTGAGCTCCACGGTCACCCCAGGCTCCAGGCACACCTGCAGACATCGAGCTCCAGTTGTGGACACACAGTGGCAGGCCCGGCTCCCCGCAGGGCTCCCGGCACCGGCAGGAACCTCGGACAACCTCGAGGGTCGGGGACTGGCAGGAAGGGGCCGGCACCAGGCTCGCATCCCTGTGGCCGGCACAGAGCCCTCAGGGCCCAGCTGGGGTGCACAGGCTCCTGGCTCCTGGGGCCTCCGTGGGCCCAAAAGCGGGGGCCACCAGCGCAGACAGGGCGGTAGGCACATTCCCCTCCCTAGTGACAGCGGGGACGTGACTTCACTCCCCCAATTCTTGGGTTCCCAGAATTGGGAATCTAGCTAAACAACAGTTTAGCTGGAAGAATTCCCGCCTCACACAGTTAAAAACAACATGAAATCCTGCACCCCAATGTTCATAGCAGCACTATTGACAATAGCCAAAACATGGAAACAGCCTAAATGTCCATCAACAGGTGACTGGATAAAGAAGATGTGGTATATTTATACAATGGAATACTACTCAGCCATGAAAACCGACAACATAACGCCATTTGCAGCAACATGGATGCTCCTAGAGAATGTCATTCTAAGTGAAGTAAGCCAGAAAGAGAAAGAGAAATACCATATGAGATCGCTCATATGTGGAATCTAAAAAACAAAAACAAAAACAAACAAACAAATAAAAACAAAGCATAAATCCAGGACAGAAATAGACTCACGGACAGAGGATACAGACTTGTGGTTACCAGGGGGGTAGAGGGTGGGAAGGGATAGACTGGGATTTCAAAATTGTAGAACAGATAAACAAGATTACACTGCATAGCACAGGGAAATATACACAAAATCTTATGATAAATCACAGAGAAAAAAATGTGACAATGAGTGTGTATGTGTCCATGAATGACTGAAAAATTGTGCTGAACACTGGAATTTGACACAACATTGTAAAATGATTATAAGTCAATAAAAAATGTTAAACAAAACAAAACAAAACAACATGAAATAGGAGAAAGCTCTTTCTAGCAAGGTTATTTAAGCAGAAGAGGACACGATTCCTTGGGTCCTCCTCGCCTTACACTGAAGGAGACCACCTCGCTCCCCTCCCCTGGGTGCTGCTCTGAAACCCCCCACACCCTCCCCCTCTCATGCCATCTCCCATCTCTGGGATCTTTAGTTACAGCAACTCGGCCCATCCAGGGCCCAGGGTCTCAGGTCCCCAGGGTGTCAGTCCCTGGCAGAGCTGGGCAGAGGACCGTTCTTCTCCCCTGCCCGATGGGCTGGAACCTGGCCTTCTTCCCGCGCGGCCCTCGCACTCACTAACCATCGGCCTGCTTCTGGCACGCACGCCGTCTAATCCCTCTCTGGACAGTCAGCGCCCCACACGAGGGGTCTGGTCTGTCTCAGCACGTCTCCCCAGGGCTCCTGGCATTCATGAGTGCTTGTCGAATACAAGAAGGCAGGCAGGCAGGCAGGCAACCGAGGCCCGCGGGAAACCTACCCAGGGAAGCTCAGAAAGGAAGCATAACCACGGACTATCAGGACCTGCCCAGCTCCCAGGATGGTGAAATCTGCGGATGGCTCTAAATGTGCTGGGAAGGGGCCCCTCGGGAGAACCAAAGCTGGCTGAACCAGTGTAGACAGGAGGGCTGGAAGCGTGTCTGCCAGACCGATAGAAGGAGGCCCAGGGCGCTGTCACTGCCCTTAATTAACTACCTCTGCCAGTTTCTGCAGCTGCTCGTTGGTGAGGCGCAGGCTGGTGCTGGCATGGAGGGGCTGGGGGCTGCCTGGGGTCTGGAGGAAGTCGCCTGGGGAGGAACAGGATGCCGCCATCCACCCACCCGGACGGAGAAGGGTAGGTGGATGCCTGGGGCCTGGACCCTCGCCAGACTGACTCCATCTCTCGGCCTTGGGAGCTGGGCAGGTGGTCCCCCCCCCCAACGCCTTGTAAACGAGAAGGACGCTGTCCACTGACAACAAGAGTAACTCGGTCAGCCTGACGGTGGCTACGACAGTCACAAAGAATCAAATGGCCAAGAAAAAGTGGAGAGTGCTTAAACTCCCCAGGGTGCTGGCTGCTGGGTGGCCCCAAAGCTGCCAAAGGCCCCGGTCTAAAGCCACACAAGGGTGAGGGCCTCACTCAGTTCCCCGGCAGGGCTCACTGAGCGTGCCCCAAAGTCCTTCATGGAACTGAGCCCGAGACTGGCTGCTTACCCGGGGAGACACCGAGGTCACCAAGGCCACCACTCAGACGTGGCCTCTAAGACGCAAGGTGGCAAAATGGATCGTGATCAAAGGCTCCATTTTGCTCTTTCCTCTCACAGCTGAACCCACAACTCATCTGTTCAAAGAGACCTGTGCTCCCGACACCCCGACGCCCTGCTCGAGCCCCCGGATGCACACGGACAAAACCTCTGAGTCTGCTCCTGACCCTGAGCTTTTCCTCTCACTGTTTTCACTTGTTTTATGAAGAACGAGCGGCAATAAAGCATCCAAAACGTTGTGCAAGGAAATGCTGGAGGTGAGGATGACCCACCACCACACACAGCAAAGCCGAGGTTTGACGGCAGGCGGGGACGGGCCGGGGGGTCCTCCCGGGCCGCCTGGGAGCTCGGGCTGCATGCCGCCCCTGTGTCCCCCTCAGCCTCGAGATGCCAGCCAGGAAGTCCCAGGCTGAGAATCAGGGCTGTGCGTGACGTTACCGGGGCGGGTCCTGGTGAGTGTCCAGGTCAGGGGCTCAGAGACACGAGGTCCCCAGGAGGCCACGAGGGCATCCCCTAGAATGTCCGATTCTTAGCCGTCTGCATGAGGCTCCCTGTGTCTCAGCAGCGTCGCGCTGGAACTCTCCCCAGAGTTCCCTGTGAGGCCCGGCCGGCAGGGGAGGACCCGTCCCACAGCCATGTCGACTTCACGCTGCATGAGAACACGTGCTGGGCCCCCTGGAGGCATGTCCAGGGAAGCATCTGCTCGGTCCCCAAGCGGATGGCCGAGGTGGAATCTGGGCATCATCGTGGTCAACCTTCCCTTGGCTGGCTTACTCCTTGGAAAATGGGGCCCCCGAGATGTCCCTGGGACTGTAGTCTGCACAGAACCCCCATCTGCCTCTCCTGGGACGGCAGACACGGGGTGGGCGGTGTCCTTGTTTGGACTTTTGACCCAGAAGAAAGAAGGCTCCCGCCGGAGGGCTGAAGAATGAGACCGTGGGCAGGCGACAGCTAATTGGACAGTATGTTCAGGAAAAAAGACACCTCTTTACAAAACTTGAACATTAAAATCTGAGTCTTTTGTTCACTTCTTCCAGGGAAGAACCAAAGGCTTAGTTTGGGCCAGCAAAGGGAAGGGCATCTCTCCTAGACTGTGACCACGAACCCCTTAAAGAACCACACAGCAGTGGAGCGTAAGTGCTTCTCCCTTCAAACAGGAGGAGGAGCGTGATGGGCTGGGAGCACCTTCTGCGCAGAGGGCGGTCACGCGGCCGGGCCGGGGGGTGGGGGTGGGGGTGGGGACCGCTGGTCTTACCCAGGCTGACAGACGTCAGCAGAGCCCCGCTCCTGTCCTGCCCTGTCCCAAGTGCATGGGTGCTGACACTCAAGCCAAATGGAGGAAGGCGCGGGGCCGGGTCTGCAAAGACCCTGCGTGATGCTGGTGCTCCCGGGAGGTCCACGCAGAGGGACCTTGGAGCCAAGACGCAGCGCTGCCCTGTGGGAGTCCAGACACGGACTTCGCCAGGCAGCAGCTGAGGGAGGCTGGATGCTGTTGGGGAGGCCACACCACGGTAACTGGCCCTCACCGGAGGCTGAGGGAACAGGGGCGGCTCTGAGCAGAGGAGTGGCCGACTCACACCTGACTCCAGACACTTAGACATGTGATGTCGGCTCTGGACGTGGCCGGGCTGGAGAGTGGGTGGGCTTCCCACCAGGTCTGCCCTGGGACATGACCAGCTCTTAGGGAAGGCTGTGAGGAACAGGGGTGAAAGATCCTGTTAGGGAAGGAACACAGTGTCCTGGGATCGACGGCATTAGGACAACGTGCGTGCTCTTGACACCACTGAGCTGGGCACTTAAAAATGGCTAAGACGGTCAATTTTACATTATGTGTGTTTCACCACCTTAAGAGAAGCTTAAGGAAAAGAACGCAGAGGTACAGAGATCTCACCTATGTTCTGAGAGCAGGAGAGCGCCGTGAGGATTTTGACCCGTTTGCCTTTTAAGCTGATGAATCCGAAGGACCCACCAAGGCACCTGACCGACAGCTAGTGCCCCAAAATGCCAGCTGGGGCCACCGGAACCGAACAGGCACGAGGTGGGAGAGCCCCACGCTTACAACCTTCTCGTTGGAACCACATCCTGCAGGGGGCTGCACCCCAGTGTCTTTGTCAAAACCTGGGATGAATGCACATCTCACAGGGCCTGCAGAGGACCCAGTGTGACTCTGATACAGCAAAAGCCCAGTGCTAACTGGTGACAGCCACTGGGCGCAGTCCTCTGACGCCGCCCTGAGGCCAGGCCGCAGCGGGAAGGCAGCAGCCCTGCTCGCCAAGTGCCACGCTCTCTGCCCTGCCCCCCGGGGTCCCCAGAGGACAGCCACAGCCACACACAGGGGACAGGCTCCCTCCCTCTGAGGCTCCCAGAGGCCTGCAGTGTCCAAGCCTCAGCTGACTCACACTTGCTCATTTGTTCTAAAGGAAATTAGGAGAGTGGGTCCACACTCCCTCCTACCCGTAAAGAGCAGGCGCCACTGTCCTCGACACCTTCAGATGGCTCCCTGCCCAGGGTCACCTGCTGCTTCCCAAGTCAGGTGGCCACACAGCACTCTGCCCTTCGAACGGCGAGGCAGCCCCTTCCCTTCTAAGGAGTCGTCACGCACTGCCCCCAAACATCCCAGTCACTCATCACCCCGACTCTCCCCATGGCCACGTCGGGGCCAACCCCCAAGGCCGCAGACACATCGAGCCCCCATCAGCGTGCCTGCCTGCAGCTTCGCGTCCCCACCCAGAAGAGGCAGACGAGGAAGGGAGGATGCAGGCTGCAGGGCTAGGTGGCCGGCCCCTGCCTCACCCTTGCCTCTCCTGCCTCCGTCTCCTGCCTGCAGGATGGGCACCTGCACCTTGGGGATTCTGAATGCACTGACCTGGATCCTGCCCGGGACCCCGTTGCCGTCCATCCACTGGCCACGTTGACTGTGTTTCCCCAGAATGTCGTACTGCAGCCTGCAAGCCCCAGTCACTCCGGCCACCGCGGGGCCCATGTTGATGCCTGGAAAACAGCCCCGGTGTGGTGTTAGTGGGGAGGCTCTGGAGGGGAGGAGCTGGCCCTTGTGGGGTCATGGATTCCTGGGGCCACCAAGTGCAACCCCCCTCCCTGAAGCAGGGACCCCACAGCATGGCTGAGCGGCTGCTCCCAGCCCCTGCTTGCACCCCACACCCCCAGGAAGCAGTCCTGATCCCGAGAAAAAGTCCCATTTCCTGGAACAGCATCCTCAGACCGAGTCTCACCGCTAAGAAGGCTGACCTTTCGGTCTGTAGAGCCACAGTGTGTGTCCCCCCACCCCCACCCCAGCTCCTCCTTCCAGAAAGGACAGCAGCTCCTGACTGCTTCCCTGGGTGGGATCCCTCAGCTCCTTCGGGACTGGGGCCCGGAATGAAGTATTTCAAGATGCTCTGAAGGAGAGCGGAGCCCCCCTTCTCTTTCTGCGATTCGGGGTCCTAACGGCCTGGGGAGCGACACAGGCCCGGGTGCCCCAGCTGTGTCTGCGCCGACACCAGGTCGCATCTACTGATTCTGTCCTCACGTGTCAATTTTTCTGAGCTCAGCCAAGTGTCTTAATAACATTTCAGACACTCGCCCGGTCAATCCCCCGAAGCCTGGGCAGGGGGTGCTGGCGTCTGCGGGAGAAGGTGGGGGAAGCGGGCAGAGCTGGACGGTGAGTTGGGAGAGCTCGGCCTTGGGCCAGGCAGATGTGGGACCTCGGGGAAGAGTCCCCAAAGGGCCCACTTCACAGACGGCTGGGGCGACGCAGAGAGCCCCCCTCTACCACCCCGGAAGCGTCAGCCCACGTGAACGAGTCGGAGCCAGGATCCAGCCTCGTGGGACCAGCCGTCCGGGCACAGAGAGGGCCAATCAGCCAGCAGATTCTCAGTAACAGGGTAAGAAATAGAATTTCCATGACGGGCCCTTGGATCTGTCCCCTCTCACGTCAGTACATCTGTTAATCCGAGCCCGCAGCCCCGGAGAACTGACCACTGAGGGGGGGGGGGTGAGGCACAGAGGGCGGCCTGCCCCCACCTCCAGCCCATCCCTCAGGCCAGGCACCAGCTCTAAGTCAGCGCTTCTGCTTAAGCGCGTCAGAACCCCGCCCACTCGGAGGGACACCTGCTGCCCCCTCACACTCAAACCCAGCTCTCGCTCCTGCTCTTAAGGCCACTAGACGTTTCAACTGCAAAACGGCCAGACATGTCCAGTTTAACTAACTCTATCACGGACTAGCAGGAAAAGGAGAGAGAGAGAGAGAAAGGAGAACAAGAAAGAGACCATAAATCTGCAGGGAGGAGGGTACATAATAGCTCAGTGGTAGAGCACGTGCTTAGCACGCAGGAGGCCCTGGCTTCGGTCCTCAGTGCTCCCATTAAAAAAGTAAATAAATCAACCTAATTACCTCCCCCACTCGAAATTAAATCGAAACACCTGTAACAGCTAAGACACAATGTTTTTAAAAAATCATAAATCTCCAGTTTAACTACATCCTTGACTAGTAAGAATTTTTGTGGGAAACTATCTTCTTGCCAAAAAAAAAAGGAGGGGGCGGAATATAAGAGTTAAAAAATAATCTAACAGTTTTATAAAAGCTAGAAAGGAGCTTAGACCCCCGATGGTCCCCCACCTCACTCCCAGGTGAGGGGAAGGGACCCCAGGAGGACCAAGGGCCCGGCTTGAGTCTGCACAGCCGGGCTCTGCGCAGGGAAACGGGGCGCCCTCCTCCAGCCGCGTGTGGACTCAGACGTGCACGTGAAAGCCTCTGAGACAATCAAGATTTCTCACGTGCCTTGTGAGCTGGACAATCACTCTTTCGGTCCTAAGTCACCGATACCCAGCTCTGAGGCTCACCCGGCTGTCCCTGTGTCCCACGCACTCCTCTGGGTGGCTCCACCCGCCTCCCTGAGACAAGGGAGCCTGGAACGGCCTCCTAGGCAGAGGGCCGTGGCCACCAGCTCCCGGGCCGGGTGCGGGAAGGGTGCGCTGGCCCGAGTGACGGGACGGCCTGCGGCCACGTACCTGCACGGAGCACGAAGTCGTCGCAGGACCGGTAGTCGATCTCGTCCGGGACGCCGAGCGCCTCCACGGGGAAGGCTGCCAACGCGCCGAGGCGGGAGGAGACGCACGGCCTGACCTGGATGTGAGCACACGCGGGTTATTACAGTTGAGGGGCGCGAGGGCAGAGGCAGCAGGGACGCTCAGCCAGTGACCTGCAGGGGGCCAAGCGGCACCCCTGGTGAGCTCGCGATTTGATCTCCACATCAACAATGCAGCAGCCGGGCTGCTTGAGTTCAATCTACAGGTCAAGCAGGGAATAACTGACGTCTTGATGATGTCCTTCTAGGCAGAAACGCGGACTGTATTTCCACTTAGCTAGACCTTCTTTGACTTCTCTCATCAGAGCTTTCTCGCTTTCCTCATAGAGATACTACCTGTATCTTGAAAACCTGTACCCGGTATTTAAGTGTGGGGGTGTGTGCTAACACAAAGGGTATTGTATTTTCAGATTTCACTTGTTCACTGCTGGTGTATTTTAAAAAATCGTTTTTTCTATATAAATAATCGTACTACCTAAGGACAAGGACAGTTTTATCTCATCCTTCTCTGTCTATACACCTTTATTTCCTTTTCCTGTCTCACTGCTCTAGCCAGGTCTTCCAGTGTGACTGGCAAACAGGAGCGGTGAGAGGAGAGGGGCCTCCTTGTCGCGCTCCTATCTCGGGGGAAGGCATCAGTTCCTCCGCATCGTGTCTGCGGGCACGCTACAGGGGGATTTGGTAGATACTCTTTATCAAGTTGAGGAAGTTCCCTTCTATTCGTAGTTTGCTGAGGAAGTTTTCTTTAAATCAGGAATGGGTGTTATATGCTGTCAAATAAATGGTTTGCATCAATTGATATGATCATGTGATTTCTCTTTTTTTATCCTGTTGATATGGTGAGTTTTCTTAATTAATTTTGAAATGCTGAGCCAGCCTTGCGTATCTGGAATAAATTCAACACTCATTTGTGGCGCTTAGTTCTTCTCATACCTTGCTGAATTCAATTGTCTAATTAATATTTGGTGAGAATTTATGCATCTATATTCAAAAGGAATACTGGCCCGTAATTTTCCTTTCTTGTAATTTCTTAATCTGGTTTGCTATTGTGGCAATGCGCTAATGTGGTAATGCTGGACTCACAGAATGCGGTGGGAAGCATTGCTTCTACTTCTATATCCTGGAGGAGATTACAGGGAACTGGTATGACTTCTTTATGAAACGTCTGACAGAATTCACCCGTGAACCCAGCTACACCCAGCACTTTCTGTTTTGGAAGGTTATTAATTATTGATTCAATTTATTTAACAATAGACACACAAGGAGGGGGCCTGGAGCATCTAGGACGACGCGAGGTCGTTCAGCTCCCAGGTGAGAGCAGAGCCCCCTGTTGGGGGGTGGCACCAGGGAGGGACATGCTGCTCTGGCAAGACAAACCTCTCTGGACACCCCCAGGCCCAGCAGGTTGAAAGATGAGCCTGGAAGCTACTTCAGGCCACAGCTGGGCAAGCTGAGCCTTGGTGTTTGTGCCTTTAGGACCTAGAAACCCAACCTGAGACTCTCTTATTTTTGAGACGGCTTTTCCAAGCCCTGCGCTGTGCTGCTGGGGTGGTTTTCGAGCTTCACCTCTAGGTCGTGGCCCCAGACTGCACTGAACATGGAGAAGAGGATGAACCACCAGCCCTGCGGCCAGGCGGGCAGGGCCAGGCCAGGCCGCCCACACAAACTCAGCCAGGACGGGACACCACCCAGACCGTGAAGGTCTTGAAACAGCGCTTTCCCCCTTGAGTGTGGTTTCCTGAAGCCCCATCTCCCGCCTTGTGGGGATGGTGAACGTTATGCTCTCTTCCAGGATCAAAGGGGAGGACACGGTGGTTCTGGGCACCTGTCAACCCCACATCCCAGGAGCCTCTGATGGCCCGGCCTCTGCCCTGCGCCTGGGGGTGGGCAGAGGGGCCTCCCCTCCTTGGTGCAGCTGAGGGCTTGGAAAAGGCTACCCCGTGCGGTATGAGGCAGAGGGGAGGGTCCCTCTGGACTGGACCTCCAGCTGCAGCCCTGCAGCCCCTCCCAGAGCAGCTCGGCTTGGAGGAGCACCCTGCTGGGTCTCAGGGCCCGGGAAGCACTGCCACGCAGGCCGCACACTCACCGCGTTCCGGGGGTTGGCCATGAGGCAGTGCAGGGCGACGTGGGCCGGCAGGAGGTTGAAGAGGACCCTCCTGTTGTCCGGCTTCACCCTCTCCGTGTCGTCCCGCTCCTCCTCTGCCTGGGGATGACAGGATGCTCCGTTGGTCACTCGCCCACCCTTCCAGCATCCTTCACTCGCTCGACAACCCGCCACCTGACAAGATCCTCTCCTGGACCAGACTCTGAACTGTCTTCCCAACTGGGCCCTGACTTTGCGGCGTCCCTCTTCATTTCCGCATTGTCCAGTTTTAGCAAGAACCCCGCTGAGCCAGCTCACCCAGACACCCCATCCCTGACATCCGATCACCCCGGACATCTGATCGGGTTCCTCACCTCCCACCCTCCCCAGGTGACGTCCGATCACCCAGGCCTGTCCTCAGCATGAATCCTGTTACATCAGCTCAATCAGAAACCCCTGCCCCCTGATCTCTACTCTTCATCACTTTACAGCCACTGCCCCCACCCTGCCCCTCGGCTGTACAAGCCCACCTGCCCTTGCTGTACTTGGGGTGCAGCCTCGTCCCTCTCCCCCACTGCGAGGCCCCCCCGCAGGGGTCCCTATGCCTAACACCACCCACACGGCTGGCTGCTGGCGTCTAGCCGGAAGCCCCCACGTGACACCCTTCCCAAGGGACTCCCTTGCCGACCCCCGTGGAAGCAGAGGGGCTCCTCTTGCCTGCGCAGCCCAGACGTAGTCCGGCCGCAGCTTGACGTCCACGTGCCAGGCGTCAGGGCCAGCGCACGTGAGAACAGCAGGATGGCCAGGATCGGCTCCAAGCTGCCCCTTGGGGAAGAGAAGGAGGAGAACCCCATTCAGTGCCAAGAACACAAGACCCATCCACCGAGGGCCCCACAGGTGCGACACCCCCAGAGGCGCCTGGGACTGACCCGGGCTGAGAGCCACATCTCACCGAGAAACCCAAGGACCTGCTGGAACTGGCACCCAAGTGGACGAGGGGAGAAGCCCTGGCACGAACGAGCTTCTAGTCAGCAGACCACAGCACAGGGCATCACGGATGGGTATCTGCGACGCCTGCCCGTGGGATGCCCGGCAGCAGCAGCGTACCTGCCCCACGGTCCTCGCGTACCCGCTGAGGTCCAGGACGTGGTGACGCCACAAGCGGGGATCATTTGGGGCAAAGAGGAGACCCGCAGGGATATGGCCAGCAGGAGGGCGCCCATGAGGCCTCAGAGCAGGGTATGGGGCACAGCTTGCAGGGCAGGGCGGGCAGGGCGGGCAGCACTAGGGCCCGGCCCTCAGACGACAGGACCGCCAGGGACCCGTTGGGGCTGGAGCTCCCGGCCCAGAGCAGGCAGCCCACCTGGAGGGGGATGGAGGGGCCCCACTCAGAGCACACAGCACCCCCTCCTCCCCGGCATTCTCTGGCCCCCTGCCCCACCCACTCCCCCAGTGCCACCGGCCAGGCCTTGGGTACTCCTGCCCAGTCCTGGCCCTTCGAGGCTCCTCACTACCAGAAGCGGAGCCCCAGGACCTGGGCTGGAGGACACGAGACCCCTACCGTCCTCCTAAACCCCTCAGCTCCATCCTGTTCCCCCCCCCACCCCCTCCTTCCTGTTTCACTGCCCCAGCTTCTGTCCTTGGCACGCCACAAAGGGCCGATCACACCTCCTCCACTGGCCGATGTCCCCCTCACCCTGGCTTCCTGGGACACCCCAGGCCCACTTCTGACCCCCCTTGTTTCCCTCCCCATCCTAGGGGCGGGCCCTCCAGTGCGGCTCCCGGCGGCTGCCCCTCATCCCTGTCCCTCACGGCCCTTGCCACGCCCAGCCCCTGCAGACACGCTCACCACATATCCTGGGGCCACGGAGTAGATACAGACCACTGTGAAGATACACGAGATGGCGCCGATCGGGATCATCGAGCACTCTGGAAAACACCGAGCAATAAAGCACTATTGAAAACCAAGTCTCTTTTACAGTCATTTGTGGCCACAGTAGGTGATTCACACTCTAGAACGGCCAGAACCATCTGAATGCGGCTAGAGTCTCACCCATAATTCATCCTCCACACACATTTCCTGGCTCTTTTCATATCATTCATCTCCCAGGTGAAAAAACTGCCAAAATTAAAAAACTGAAAACTGACATCTCTAAATTAAAACAGCAACACTTCCCGCCATCTGCCCTGCCCTATGACGTTGACTGGCACCGAAATTCACTGAATAGATTAACTTGACGTTTTCAGAATATTGCGCCCTTCTGTCTCAGCAATGGTAAAAAATTTCCTTTACTTGTTTCTTCTTTTTTATGCTCTATGTTTCGTCCCTTTCTTCACACAGGCTTTACACGATGTTTGTAAAGTTACTAGAAATTTCATTTTCAGCTTCTTTAAATGCATTTCTACAATACTCAACAAATGATTTCATGGATAAAGTCAGAAGGTTTTAGAATCACACTTCTGAAATTAGAACGAAAACAAAACTTGAGACCACGGGACCACAGAGGAAGCGCGGACCAGCGAGGGTGCCCTGGGCCGCGTACTCGCGTATCCCTCTAACCCTCCCACCCTGTGAGGTCGGGGCCATTACGGTCCCCGCTCTACAGCCGAGGAACCGGGGCCCAGACACCACCAGCCAACCGCACGCACTCTGCAGACCAGGACGCAGCGGGCTGTTCAGCTCACGCCCCACGCTGACACAGGTACACACACACACACAGAGCAAACAGCGGCACGACGGCTAATTTGTCATAACACCAAAGAAAGACGGCCGGTCGGATGCAAACAACAGAAAACGCCCCTAGAACAGGACACACAGTCAGTCAAAGGCGGCCCTCTGGGGTGTCAGCTGTTGGAACGTCCTCAAAGCTCCTGTCACTGTCTCAGAAAGCGACTCTGCAGCCGTGGCCAGGCTGGGCGTCCCGGACCCCACGTCTGGAGGGCAGTTCACAGCCGGAGCTGAATTTCACGAAGGACCCCACGAGGCAGGGGGACGCAGGGCAAATCTGGAGTGAGAGCCTGTGCTCTGCAGGGAAAGAAGCCGTGGAGGGTGCCGTGACCGGGACACGAACCAGGAAAACCGCAGCTGCTCCAAATGGTCGGTGGGAAGCAGGGTGGCCGCTGAGTGACGAACCTCCCCGACGTGCCCGAGCCCTGTGGCTGTGGAGTTCAGTCGAGGCGAACGCGACAGCTACACAACCACATCCTCCGCTCAGCCGGCTGTGCTCCTGGCTTATTCTCAGGGCTCCTGCCCTGTGAGTTAGGGGCCAGGAGGAGGCATGGCCTGGCTCCCTTGACTGCCCGCTGCTGCTCCCATGGGAGGGGAGGGGGCGGGGAGGGGCACTCAAAGGCTTCCAACCAGGCGACAAATTAAGAACCATGTTATAAGCCACACTCACACAGACACACACAACTGAAACAGGCTTCCAGGGAACCCTGATGACGGTCAATAGAGTGACATTTTCATTCATTCCTATTCCATCCCCTTTGTTAACAGCGCACACACACACACACACACACACACACACACACACACACACACACAAATAAATAAAGGAAAAAATAAACAAATTAACAAAAAAGATTACACAGACCCTAGTAAGCTGCAATTTCATGTTTAAAAAATACTGCCATGATTATGCTAAATAAATGAACTCAGTCCCACACAGATACACCGTGGGAGCCACTGGGGCTGAGGTAGGACATGATGTAACACGAGGACCAGGACCGGGGACTTGCAGGGGCTGCCAGGAGCTCTTGGGTTTGTCTTTAGGGTCACTGCCCTCTGCCAAGGCTCCCTCTCTCTCTCCCCAAAGAGGAAAAACCTAGAGGTTTTCTAACTTTGCAGTCAGTGTCCATCCATCAGCCATGTCTAGTTGACCTCACCAGCGCTGCAAACCCCCTCCCTGCCTTCCTCACCCGCTGCAGGCGGCTCTTGGGGGCTGGGGGGGCTGGGGGCGCTCTTCCTCCCTGAAGCCAGCCCTGCGAGGGCAGCAGGTGTAATAGGAAAGAGCAAATCTGACTGCAAACTAGACCTGATCCTTTCGCTTTAACCCTGTGTTGTTTCCTAGGCCTAGTCTTGCTGTTTCTGCACCGTTTGAAGCACAATGTTGCCTTTAGCCTGAAATATACAGCAGAGCCTACTCTCAAGGCTCTGACCTTTAAGGATATTAACACTTTCCCATTCATGTAAAGGCAACACCTTGCAGAACAGAACATGACATCTGCTTTCTTAGAGGCTTTATAGGGGCACCATGACCTCACCCATGCGGACAGCTGCAAGAACAGCAAATTCCTGCACCAAGAACTTTGCAGCAACCAACCACGCCCCCTCCCCCGTTTGGGGTAAAAGGCGCCCGTATTCTGACTTGGAGAAGATGGTTCTGCAGGACACTATTCTGCCATCTTTCTCAGTCAGCCGGCTCTCCGGACAAAGTCACTCTTCTTTGCCCTAACACTTCATCCCCCGGTTTCCTGGCCTGCCACGTGGCGAGCAGAATGAGCTTGGGACTTGGTAACACAGGGAGGCGAGGAAGCCCACGTTAGGACTCTCACCCTCCTGAGCGATCCCCTCTGCCTCGGCTCAGAAGACCACGAAGGGGTTACTGGGATGGTGGATGGAAAAATGAGGCTGAAATACGACCATCAGCGCCAGGCCCGCGTGGGAAAGGTGACAGGGGCGCTGTACGAGGCACACCCAGCCTCCTTCCCAGTCACGTCATGCTCACGTTCCCCAGGGACCAGGGAGGCCTGGACCCCCCCCCCCCAGACAGCAAAGCGCATCTGAACCCGCAGGTGCCCAGGGACTGGTCCAGTGTGCACCCCTCTGGCTCCCTCCTCACTGTTCCTCTTACCCCTGCCCCCCCCCCCGCCTGCTCAGCCTCGGCCCCTCCACGTGCCCACCCAAGGCCAGCACCACTGCAGGAACACGTCTGGCCGGTGAGCTCTGCCCCTTTCCAGCCGTCACCACGGACTCTCCAGCCCCGTAGAGCGCCTCCTCTGGTCACGGCATCCTGGCCTCCAGGACTGACAGGGATCCCGCCCCTGGGTTTCACCAGCTTCCCCTCTTGTTCCAACAATGTTCAGTTGAGCCTGTGGTGGCCCAGGCCCTGCTCCTAGTACACGATGAATATCAGCTCCAATACCCATCCTTTCGTGGACGGAGACACGAAGGCCCTGGAGCTGGCAGCCTCTAGTGATGATGGAGCCAGTTGGGCCGGTGAAGGCCCCAGGTGGTCCCAGAGCTGCCACACCAACCCTGATGCCCTGGCTGTGGCCACTTCTACGTCACGGAGGAAAGCCCTCTGTTGACGCCTAGGCTTCCTCAGGGATGCACGACTGCGATGGACCCCAACCCAGCCGCGTGCGCGGCCGCGCCCACTGGCAGCTGCCTCCCTCGGTACACACTGGGCCTCTGCTGGACAGATCTGTCCCACCTGCCGGCCCCCATCCTCCCCAGTCGGATCCTGCTGACCACGCCCCCTCCTGTCGCCTGGCCCCACAGTCCTCTGCGCAAGCCCCGGGGCGACCTCAGGGCCCTGCTGTCACGGCCAGGGCCTGGGGAGGGCAGTGTGTGAGCACGTGGGTCGGCCCCTGAACAGGCACGCGCTGGCTGGCCGGGGGAACCGCAGCCGCCTGCCCTCGGGACCGTGCGCCCAGCCCGAGCTGCCTCCTGCCCGGCAGCCCGGAGGGGGGACCCGCTGCAGTGCCGAGAATCCCACCCTGAGAAAAGTGCTCGGGCGACGAGGGAGGGCGAGGAGGGGGGCAGTGGACGTTGGGAAAGAAAGGGGCCAGCCCGGGCCCCCTCCACCAGGAGAGCCGTTTGTCCACCGGGCACACGGGTTCCCAGCACCGGGGACGAGCGTGACAGGACTTAGAAGCCAGCGTCTACGTGCGACGCCTTCGCTTGGAAGTAGGCGCGTAAAGCCGTCTTACCTGAAGCGGGAAACTGCAGCTGACCGGGCCCGATGCCGCCCCGTCTGTGAAGTCAGAGAGCTGGACTGCGGCTGTTTATTCCAGTGGCGTTTTCTTCTCGACTTAAATCAAGAGGGTACCTGAGAATAAGAAAGACTTTAAATAAATAAACCTCGGTTCAATCTTCTCGAGAAGCAGCTGCTTTCGACCGTCGTACACAGATCACCCTTGGTCTGTCAGACGTGACAACTGAGGATCCAGAGGGGAAATGGGACGTTTGAACAGGAAGGCTCAGGACGTGCGGCAGGTGTGCGGGACGGGGACAGGGCCCTCTCCCAGGAGCCCCGGGCAGAACAGGGCCACGGGCTCTACCCTGGCTCCTACGCCAACGAAGAGTCCTCGAGAGCGTGGAGGCCCCCGTCTACGGCACGGTCCCACGACAGGCCACACCCTCGTTTCGGAGAGAACAGTGTCACCCCTCGTGCTCATTTACTGAGTCTCCATCCACACCCACCCCTGTGTCTACGGGGCCCGCTCCCAGAACTCCAAACGGCACCCCGCACAGGATGGGGCCTAATGGGCTTGTACCCCGTGGACGACTCTTTTTTCACCTGCCAGGAAGGTGAGGGACAAACTGCCTCCACCTGGCCTGCCAGGAGGGCAGGCAGAGGCCGAGCACTTACCTGTTCAGGTGACAGGCAGGCGCAAGACACGCACACAGGTACCCGGGCCAGGTGATGAGCAGGCACAGGGCACAGGACACCAGGAAGCAGACGCAGAACCCCAGCAGGAGCAGGACGGCCTCACCCCTAGGACGGACGACACACAGTCCCTGCAGGCTGGGCCAGGTGAGGTGTGCCCAGCGGATGCCCGGGGCCCCTCCCTCCCTCCCCTGCCCCACCCGGGTCCCAGCCCCCGGGAAGCAGCAGTGCTCTCTGGGGAGCTGCCCGTGCTGGTCCTCTTCTAGCAGAGGAGCCCTTCCCGCGTCCGCCCTCACTTCCCCGCCGCCCCAGGGTCTCTCTAGCCCTGGGAGCGCCCGAGAGCTGCTCTCCTCGTGCAGGAAGCGTGACGCTTGCACGGACTTGGCTGCCGGGTACCGCCCTCTTCCTGGGCCTCACCTGGAAAGGGTTTTTCCAGAAAAACTTGGATCCCTATGAGCCCTGCATATGGCCACTGAGTGTCCACAGTGTCTGGGGCTGTCTGGGGCTTCCGTGTGTTTTTCTGGAAACTCACAAGATCTTGAATACAGTTCCCTGTGCTATATTACGGAAGAAACTTGTTTATCTGTTCTATAAATGCCTGTCGTTATCTGCAAGTCTCCAACTCCCAGTCTGTCCGTTCCCAGCCCACTCCCCCCTGGCAACCACAAGTTTGTATTCTCTGTCTGTGACTCTTTTTCTCTTTTACATTTAAGTTCACTTGTCTTTTTTTTTTTTTTTTTTTTAGGTTCCACATATGAGTGGTAATACTACATGGTGTTTTTCTTTCTGTTTCTGGCTTACTTCACTTAGAATGACCTTCTCCAGGGACATCCATGTTGCTGCAAATGGTATGATGATGTCATTTTCATGGCTGAGTAGTATTCCACCATATAAATACATCACGTCTTCTTTATCCACTTATCGATGGACAATTAGGTTGTTTCCATGTCTTGTAAGTAGTGCTGCTGTGAACACTGGGGTGCGGGTGTCTTTCTGCATTAAGGTTCCTTCTGGATAGAACCCAGGAGTGGGATTGCTGGGTCATATGGTAAGTCTATTCCTAGTCTTTTGAGGAATCTCCATACTGTTTTCCACCATGTCTGAACCAAACTGCATTCCCACCAGCAGTGTAACATTATAGGAGGGTTCCCTTTTCTCCACAGCCTCTCCAGCATTTATCATTTGTGTGGACTCTTGAATGATGGCCACTCTGACTGGTGTGAGGAGATACCTCATTGTAGTTTTGACTTGTATTTCTCTGATAATTACTGATACAGAGCATTTTTTCATGTGCGTGTCGATCATTCACACGTCTTCGTTAGAGAATTGCTTGTTTAGGTCTTCTGCCCATTTTTGGATTGGGTTGTTTCTTTTTCTCCTATTAAGTTGTAGGAGCTGCTTACATATTCTAGAGATCAAGCCTTTGTCGGTTTCATCTTTTACAAATAGTTTCTCCCATTCTGTAGGTTGTCATTTTATGCGAAAGCTTGTAAGTTTAACTAGGTCCCAATTTGTGGATTCTTGCTTTTTCTATTGCTTGAGTAGACCGCACTAGGAGGACACTGCCGAGATGTATGTGAGACAAAGTTTTGCTTGTATTTTCTTCTAGGAGCCTTGTTGTTTCTTGTCCTATGTTTAAGCCTTTAATCCATTTTGAGTTGATTTTTGTGTATGGTGTGAGGAAGTATTCTAGCTTCACTGATTTACATGCAGCTGTCCAGTCTTCCCAACACAATTTGCTGAAGAGACTGTCTCTATTCCCTTGTACGTTCTTCCCTCCTTTCTCGAAAGATAAATTGACGAAAACATTGCGGGTTCATTTCTGGGTTCTCCATTCTATTCCACTGATCCATACGTCTGTTTCTGTACCAATACCATGCCGTTTTGCTTACTGTAACTCTGTAGAACTGTCTCAAGTCTGGGAAGGTTATTCCTCCAGCTCCATTCTTTTTCTTCAGGGATGCTTTGACAATTCTGTGTCTTTTGTGATTCCCTATACATTTTATTATGCTTTGTTAGTTCTGTGAACGAATACAATTTAAGTATATCCCTTCACTGGAATCCTAATTTCAAGGCTCTTCTATCCAACCTCGTAACTCCACACATTTTAATACCAATAATCTCCCATCGACCTCATGGGTTACAGTTTAGGTTTTGTCTCATCATGAAACTTTCGCTATGTGTACAACCGGGCTGCAGCCATGGCATCCTATACTGAGCATGCTTTGTACTGTTTTCCCCTCAACTAGCCTCTGGTCCATCACCTTCCTCACAGTAGTGTCTATACGACTTAATACAAAGCCCTGGATTCACCTCTTAAATAAAACATTTACTAAATTGTGTTATTCTCCAAGGTGTTAAAGAGAAGATGAAAATCTTGCCCTGAAATACACATGTATTTCTACTGATCACAGAAACATGTTTAAAGTAAGAGCATTTAACTTCATTATCCACAATGTGGGTTCACATTTTGCAGGAATAGGTCGTAAAAGTTGAATTAACACGGCAAATTAAGAGGGAAGAGCCAGGATGACTTTCCCATGATCCTCACCGCCCAGGCCTTCTGTGTCTAGAGGGGTGCAGGGCCTGAAGCAATGGGTCTATAACACATCTAGATGTCCTGGGTTCAGATCTCACTGAACAGCCCGGACGGAAGCCTGCAAGGGAGGAGAAGCAGACAGCCTACGGTGACGGCAGATGGTGCAGGTGGCCCAGGGGCCACAGGGATTCGACCTGTAAGTAAGTAACAGCCCAGCAGGGAGAGGAGTCGCTTCTGTTTTGGCAAGGACAGGTGATCCAGTCTTAATTATACATTAAGAATTTTCTCAAGAAACACGTTATGTCCCTAATTCACCACATACCTTTAGAAACTAAACGCCATAGCAAGAGAGAATTAAGGTAACCTCTGTCAACCTGTATAGTTTTATCTGACGGGCAAGAAGAAAGATAAAACATGCATTCAGAAGCAGAATTTGTGAGAGGGAGGAGGTGACAAGTCTATATTCCTGGTCACCTTCGCATAGCACCTCTGCTTCCTTATCTGTGTCATCCTAAGAGGAGGACAATTCGGTGAGGAAGCTGCCCTCAGAGGAAGGAGAGCGCTGGGCTATCACCCTGGTGCAGGCCTGAAACACGGTTCCAGTGGCAGAGGCGTGAGGACTGAGTCTTGAAACCTAGTTGCAGAATCCATACTGAGGCCCGAACGCCCAGCTAAGTGGGCAGGATTTGTTAGACGACCGAACTACTTCCGTGTTAGTGATGCCCACGTGCCGTGTAAAATGAATAGAATGAGAAGAGCAGAGGATGGGTGCCGGAGCCTTGAGAACACTAACATTTGAGGGGTCGGCAGAGGTGGGATGGGACATGAAGGAGGTGAGAGAAGTGGCCAGAAAAAAGGTTCTCGGAGTTCCGGGACAATGTGATGTCCCATTAATTCAACCAATATTTGTGGCGTCCCTACCTTGTGCTGGGCACAGTTCTAAGGGCTCAGGATCCAGAAGTGAACAAACTGATAAAATCCCTGCCCCAAGCAGCTCTAGTCGACTGGGGTCATCAGGTAATTTCCAAAAAAAAAAACAACAACAAAAAAAGCGAAGTCCTCATGTGTGTTAGATGATGGTGCGTCATCTGGAGAAAAACATGCAAGGGATGGAATCCTCAGGAAATGGGACAGAGATTGTTGAGTGTTGGATTCTATGTAGTGTATTCTGAGAAAAAGTTCAAAGGAAGGCGATCAGCAAACTTGACAGGGACCGATTTAGTGAAATGATGGGAACAGGACACAGACTGGATGGCGGAGTAACCGTGAAAGAAGGGAGAAGAGATCCAGAAAGCAGTCTGTCTCCACGTGGAAGGGGAGGACCCACACAGTGCCTAGAGGAAGCTACCTATCCGGGATTAATGTATTTAACCGGGAGACGAGGACGTTTCTTGTTTACAGGTTGACAAGAAGAGAGCGAACAGCGAGGGTGTCTGAGGATCTCCCGGGTCTGACAGTCCCACCTCTGAAGGAGGCTCTACTCGGTAATAATCGTCTCGATGAAAGGGACGTTTCACGACACCAAGAGACTCGGATGTCCCTTTAGACTATGAAGCGCTAAGCAACACACTCATAAGCCGTGCGTGGACGGTGCCCCTGCCCCAGCCTTGCCCTGGACCCTGGCCCTGCTCTGCTGCCAGGGCTGGTCCCTGCAGGAGCCCGAGGCCCCTGAAGCCCCGAGCATTCACCCCTGTGCCCCCAGCGGCCCGTGTGGGCTCCACTAAGCCTCCTTCCCTGCTGCTCCAGGGGGCAAGTGCTGACCCGGGGGCCAGGGGGTGAACCCCGAGCCGCGCAGAGCCCCCACCCCGGCTCCGACTGAGAGGCTGGCTGCAGCAGGGGGTACCGGGGGGTGGCCCATGACCAGTCTGGTCTGCAGGCTGGCTCTCCCACACGTCCTTACATTTTCCACTCTCAGTTCACAGACCTGGTTTGGGAGCCACTTCCGTCGGTCCTGCCTTCCAGGAAGTACGTCAGCACCTCGCCCTTGCCCTGGACGCCGACTTTCCCACGGCACACAAAGTGGTACGTGCCCCGCCGCAGCAGCCGGTGAACTTCCTCAGTCACCTGCAGGAGAGACATGCGGGCATCACTCTTGGTCAAAGGGGAGCCCATGGAGGGGTCCCTCCTCCACCTGCACAGCCCACCCTGATCACCCAGGCCCGGCCTCCCTGGCTCGGCCTGCAAGCCAGGTCCTCTGGCTCCTCCTGTGGTGACTCTGGTCGCCCTGTGAGAAGAACATGATCCCACAAACAGAGCAGGGGACTCCGAGGGAACTAAGCGGCCCTAGACAAACAGGTGAGGACAGTGGTCCCCACGGATGATGGGTGGGCTGGACAGGGCCTACACAGACCTGGTCCCAGGGTGTGAGCTCCACGGTCACCCCAGGCTCCAGGCACACCTGCAGACATCGAGCTCCAGTTGTGGACACACAGTGGCAGGCCCGGCTCCCCGCAGGGCTCCCGGCACCGGCAGGAACCTCGGACAACCTCGAGGGTCGGGGACTGGCAGGAAGGGGCCGGCACCAGGCTCGCATCCCTGTGGCCGGCACAGAGCCCTCAGGGCCCAGCTGGGGTGCACAGGCTCCTGGCTCCTGGGGCCTCCGTGGGCCCAAAAGCGGGGGCCACCAGCGCAGACAGGGCGGTAGGCACATTCCCCTCCCTAGTGACAGCGGGGACGTGACTTCACTCCCCCAATTCTTGGGTTCCCAGAATTGGGAATCTAGCTAAACAACAGTTTAGCTGGAAGAATTCCCGCCTCACACAGTTAAAAACAACATGAAATCCTGCACCCCAATGTTCATAGCAGCACTATTGACAATAGCCAAAACATGGAAACAGCCTAAATGTCCATCAACAGGTGACTGGATAAAGAAGATGTGGTATATTTATACAATGGAATACTACTCAGCCATGAAAACCGACAACATAACGCCATTTGCAGCAACATGGATGCTCCTAGAGAATGTCATTCTAAGTGAAGTAAGCCAGAAAGAGAAAGAGAAATACCATATGAGATCGCTCATATGTGGAATCTAAAAAACAAAAACAAAAACAAACAAACAAATAAAAACAAAGCATAAATCCAGGACAGAAATAGACTCACGGACAGAGGATACAGACTTGTGGTTACCAGGGGGGTAGAGGGTGGGAAGGGATAGACTGGGATTTCAAAATTGTAGAACAGATAAACAAGATTACACTGCATAGCACAGGGAAATATACACAAAATCTTATGATAAATCACAGAGAAAAAAATGTGACAATGAGTGTGTATGTGTCCATGAATGACTGAAAAATTGTGCTGAACACTGGAATTTGACACAACATTGTAAAATGATTATAAGTCAATAAAAAATGTTAAACAAAACAAAACAAAACAACATGAAATAGGAGAAAGCTCTTTCTAGCAAGGTTATTTAAGCAGAAGAGGACACGATTCCTTGGGTCCTCCTCGCCTTACACTGAAGGAGACCACCTCGCTCCCCTCCCCTGGGTGCTGCTCTGAAACCCCCCACACCCTCCCCCTCTCATGCCATCTCCCATCTCTGGGATCTTTAGTTACAGCAACTCGGCCCATCCAGGGCCCAGGGTCTCAGGTCCCCAGGGTGTCAGTCCCTGGCAGAGCTGGGCAGAGGACCGTTCTTCTCCCCTGCCCGATGGGCTGGAACCTGGCCTTCTTCCCGCGCGGCCCTCGCACTCACTAACCATCGGCCTGCTTCTGGCACGCACGCCGTCTAATCCCTCTCTGGACAGTCAGCGCCCCACACGAGGGGTCTGGTCTGTCTCAGCACGTCTCCCCAGGGCTCCTGGCATTCATGAGTGCTTGTCGAATACAAGAAGGCAGGCAGGCAGGCAGGCAACCGAGGCCCGCGGGAAACCTACCCAGGGAAGCTCAGAAAGGAAGCATAACCACGGACTATCAGGACCTGCCCAGCTCCCAGGATGGTGAAATCTGCGGATGGCTCTAAATGTGCTGGGAAGGGGCCCCTCGGGAGAACCAAAGCTGGCTGAACCAGTGTAGACAGGAGGGCTGGAAGCGTGTCTGCCAGACCGATAGAAGGAGGCCCAGGGCGCTGTCACTGCCCTTAATTAACTACCTCTGCCAGTTTCTGCAGCTGCTCGTTGGTGAGGCGCAGGCTGGTGCTGGCATGGAGGGGCTGGGGGCTGCCTGGGGTCTGGAGGAAGTCGCCTGGGGAGGAACAGGATGCCGCCATCCACCCACCCGGACGGAGAAGGGTAGGTGGATGCCTGGGGCCTGGACCCTCGCCAGACTGACTCCATCTCTCGGCCTTGGGAGCTGGGCAGGTGGTCCCCCCCCCCAACGCCTTGTAAACGAGAAGGACGCTGTCCACTGACAACAAGAGTAACTCGGTCAGCCTGACGGTGGCTACGACAGTCACAAAGAATCAAATGGCCAAGAAAAAGTGGAGAGTGCTTAAACTCCCCAGGGTGCTGGCTGCTGGGTGGCCCCAAAGCTGCCAAAGGCCCCGGTCTAAAGCCACACAAGGGTGAGGGCCTCACTCAGTTCCCCGGCAGGGCTCACTGAGCGTGCCCCAAAGTCCTTCATGGAACTGAGCCCGAGACTGGCTGCTTACCCGGGGAGACACCGAGGTCACCAAGGCCACCACTCAGACGTGGCCTCTAAGACGCAAGGTGGCAAAATGGATCGTGATCAAAGGCTCCATTTTGCTCTTTCCTCTCACAGCTGAACCCACAACTCATCTGTTCAAAGAGACCTGTGCTCCCGACACCCCGACGCCCTGCTCGAGCCCCCGGATGCACACGGACAAAACCTCTGAGTCTGCTCCTGACCCTGAGCTTTTCCTCTCACTGTTTTCACTTGTTTTATGAAGAACGAGCGGCAATAAAGCATCCAAAACGTTGTGCAAGGAAATGCTGGAGGTGAGGATGACCCACCACCACACACAGCAAAGCCGAGGTTTGACGGCAGGCGGGGACGGGCCGGGGGGTCCTCCCGGGCCGCCTGGGAGCTCGGGCTGCATGCCGCCCCTGTGTCCCCCTCAGCCTCGAGATGCCAGCCAGGAAGTCCCAGGCTGAGAATCAGGGCTGTGCGTGACGTTACCGGGGCGGGTCCTGGTGAGTGTCCAGGTCAGGGGCTCAGAGACACGAGGTCCCCAGGAGGCCACGAGGGCATCCCCTAGAATGTCCGATTCTTAGCCGTCTGCATGAGGCTCCCTGTGTCTCAGCAGCGTCGCGCTGGAACTCTCCCCAGAGTTCCCTGTGAGGCCCGGCCGGCAGGGGAGGACCCGTCCCACAGCCATGTCGACTTCACGCTGCATGAGAACACGTGCTGGGCCCCCTGGAGGCATGTCCAGGGAAGCATCTGCTCGGTCCCCAAGCGGATGGCCGAGGTGGAATCTGGGCATCATCGTGGTCAACCTTCCCTTGGCTGGCTTACTCCTTGGAAAATGGGGCCCCCGAGATGTCCCTGGGACTGTAGTCTGCACAGAACCCCCATCTGCCTCTCCTGGGACGGCAGACACGGGGTGGGCGGTGTCCTTGTTTGGACTTTTGACCCAGAAGAAAGAAGGCTCCCGCCGGAGGGCTGAAGAATGAGACCGTGGGCAGGCGACAGCTAATTGGACAGTATTTTCAGGAAAAAAGACACCTCTTTACAAAACTTGAACATTAAAATCTGAGTCTTTTGTTCACTTCTTCCAGGGAAGAACCAAAGGCTTAGTTTGGGCCAGCAAAGGGAAGGGCATCTCTCCTAGACTGTGACCACGAACCCCTTAAAGAACCACACAGCAGTGGAGCGTAAGTGCTTCTCCCTTCAAACAGGAGGAGGAGCGTGATGGGCTGGGAGCACCTTCTGCGCAGAGGGCGGTCACGCGGCCGGGCCGGGGGGTGGGGGTGGGGGTGGGGACCGCTGGTCTTACCCAGGCTGACAGACGTCAGCAGAGCCCCGCTCCTGTCCTGCCCTGTCCCAAGTGCATGGGTGCTGACACTCAAGCCAAATGGAGGAAGGCGCGGGGCCGGGTCTGCAAAGACCCTGCGTGATGCTGGTGCTCCCGGGAGGTCCACGCAGAGGGACCTTGGAGCCAAGACGCAGCGCTGCCCTGTGGGAGTCCAGACACGGACTTCGCCAGGCAGCAGCTGAGGGAGGCTGGATGCTGTTGGGGAGGCCACACCACGGTAACTGGCCCTCACCGGAGGCTGAGGGAACAGGGGCGGCTCTGAGCAGAGGAGTGGCCGACTCACACCTGACTCCAGACACTTAGACATGTGATGTCGGCTCTGGACGTGGCCGGGCTGGAGAGTGGGTGGGCTTCCCACCAGGTCTGCCCTGGGACATGACCAGCTCTTAGGGAAGGCTGTGAGGAACAGGGGTGAAAGATCCTGTTAGGGAAGGAACACAGTGTCCTGGGATCGACGGCATTAGGACAACGTGCGTGCTCTTGACACCACTGAGCTGGGCACTTAAAAATGGCTAAGACGGTCAATTTTACATTATGTGTGTTTCACCACCTTAAGAGAAGCTTAAGGAAAAGAACGCAGAGGTACAGAGATCTCACCTATGTTCTGAGAGCAGGAGAGCGCCGTGAGGATTTTGACCCGTTTGCCTTTTAAGCTGATGAATCCGAAGGACCCACCAAGGCACCTGACCGACAGCTAGTGCCCCAAAATGCCAGCTGGGGCCACCGGAACCGAACAGGCACGAGGTGGGAGAGCCCCACGCTTACAACCTTCTCGTTGGAACCACATCCTGCAGGGGGCTGCACCCCAGTGTCTTTGTCAAAACCTGGGATGAATGCACATCTCACAGGGCCTGCAGAGGACCCAGTGTGACTCTGATACAGCAAAAGCCCAGTGCTAACTGGTGACAGCCACTGGGCGCAGTCCTCTGACGCCGCCCTGAGGCCAGGCCGCAGCGGGAAGGCAGCAGCCCTGCTCGCCAAGTGCCACGCTCTCTGCCCTGCCCCCCGGGGTCCCCAGAGGACAGCCACAGCCACACACAGGGGACAGGCTCCCTCCCTCTGAGGCTCCCAGAGGCCTGCAGTGTCCAAGCCTCAGCTGACTCACACTTGCTCATTTGTTCTAAAGGAAATTAGGAGAGTGGGTCCACACTCCCTCCTACCCGTAAAGAGCAGGCGCCACTGTCCTCGACACCTTCAGATGGCTCCCTGCCCAGGGTCACCTGCTGCTTCCCAAGTCAGGTGGCCACACAGCACTCTGCCCTTCGAACGGCGAGGCAGCCCCTTCCCTTCTAAGGAGTCGTCACGCACTGCCCCCAAACATCCCAGTCACTCATCACCCCGACTCTCCCCATGGCCACGTCGGGGCCAACCCCCAAGGCCGCAGACACATCGAGCCCCCATCAGCGTGCCTGCCTGCAGCTTCGCGTCCCCACCCAGAAGAGGCAGACGAGGAAGGGAGGATGCAGGCTGCAGGGCTAGGTGGCCGGCCCCTGCCTCACCCTTGCCTCTCCTGCCTCCGTCTCCTGCCTGCAGGATGGGCACCTGCACCTTGGGGATTCTGAATGCACTGACCTGGATCCTGCCCGGGACCCCGTTGCCGTCCATCCACTGGCCACGTTGACTGTGTTTCCCCAGAATGTCGTACTGCAGCCTGCAAGCCCCAGTCACTCCGGCCACCGCGGGGCCCATGTTGATGCCTGGAAAACAGCCCCGGTGTGGTGTTAGTGGGGAGGCTCTGGAGGGGAGGAGCTGGCCCTTGTGGGGTCATGGATTCCTGGGGCCACCAAGTGCAACCCCCCTCCCTGAAGCAGGGACCCCACAGCATGGCTGAGCGGCTGCTCCCAGCCCCTGCTTGCACCCCACACCCCCAGGAAGCAGTCCTGATCCCGAGAAAAAGTCCCATTTCCTGGAACAGCATCCTCAGACCGAGTCTCACCGCTAAGAAGGCTGACCTTTCGGTCTGTAGAGCCACAGTGTGTGTCCCCCCACCCCCACCCCAGCTCCTCCTTCCAGAAAGGACAGCAGCTCCTGACTGCTTCCCTGGGTGGGATCCCTCAGCTCCTTCGGGACTGGGGCCCGGAATGAAGTATTTCAAGATGCTCTGAAGGAGAGCGGAGCCCCCCTTCTCTTTCTGCGATTCGGGGTCCTAACGGCCTGGGGAGCGACACAGGCCCGGGTGCCCCAGCTGTGTCTGCGCCGACACCAGGTCGCATCTACTGATTCTGTCCTCACGTGTCAATTTTTCTGAGCTCAGCCAAGTGTCTTAATAACATTTCAGACACTCGCCCGGTCAATCCCCCGAAGCCTGGGCAGGGGGTGCTGGCGTCTGCGGGAGAAGGTGGGGGAAGCGGGCAGAGCTGGACGGTGAGTTGGGAGAGCTCGGCCTTGGGCCAGGCAGATGTGGGACCTCGGGGAAGAGTCCCCAAAGGGCCCACTTCACAGACGGCTGGGGCGACGCAGAGAGCCCCCCTCTACCACCCCGGAAGCGTCAGCCCACGTGAACGAGTCGGAGCCAGGATCCAGCCTCGTGGGACCAGCCGTCCGGGCACAGAGAGGGCCAATCAGCCAGCAGATTCTCAGTAACAGGGTAAGAAATAGAATTTCCATGACGGGCCCTTGGATCTGTCCCCTCTCACGTCAGTACATCTGTTAATCCGAGCCCGCAGCCCCGGAGAACTGACCACTGAGGGGGGGGGGGTGAGGCACAGAGGGCGGCCTGCCCCCACCTCCAGCCCATCCCTCAGGCCAGGCACCAGCTCTAAGTCAGCGCTTCTGCTTAAGCGCGTCAGAACCCCGCCCACTCGGAGGGACACCTGCTGCCCCCTCACACTCAAACCCAGCTCTCGCTCCTGCTCTTAAGGCCACTAGACGTTTCAACTGCAAAACGGCCAGACATGTCCAGTTTAACTAACTCTATCACGGACTAGCAGGAAAAGGAGAGAGAGAGAGAGAAAGGAGAACAAGAAAGAGACCATAAATCTGCAGGGAGGAGGGTACATAATAGCTCAGTGGTAGAGCACGTGCTTAGCACGCAGGAGGCCCTGGCTTCGGTCCTCAGTGCTCCCATTAAAAAAGTAAATAAATCAACCTAATTACCTCCCCCACTCGAAATTAAATCGAAACACCTGTAACAGCTAAGACACAATGTTTTTAAAAAATCATAAATCTCCAGTTTAACTACATCCTTGACTAGTAAGAATTTTTGTGGGAAACTATCTTCTTGCCAAAAAAAAAAGGAGGGGGCGGAATATAAGAGTTAAAAAATAATCTAACAGTTTTATAAAAGCTAGAAAGGAGCTTAGACCCCCGATGGTCCCCCACCTCACTCCCAGGTGAGGGGAAGGGACCCCAGGAGGACCAAGGGCCCGGCTTGAGTCTGCACAGCCGGGCTCTGCGCAGGGAAACGGGGCGCCCTCCTCCAGCCGCGTGTGGACTCAGACGTGCACGTGAAAGCCTCTGAGACAATCAAGATTTCTCACGTGCCTTGTGAGCTGGACAATCACTCTTTCGGTCCTAAGTCACCGATACCCAGCTCTGAGGCTCACCCGGCTGTCCCTGTGTCCCACGCACTCCTCTGGGTGGCTCCACCCGCCTCCCTGAGACAAGGGAGCCTGGAACGGCCTCCTAGGCAGAGGGCCGTGGCCACCAGCTCCCGGGCCGGGTGCGGGAAGGGTGCGCTGGCCCGAGTGACGGGACGGCCTGCGGCCACGTACCTGCACGGAGCACGAAGTCGTCGCAGGACCGGTAGTCGATCTCGTCCGGGACGCCGAGCGCCTCCACGGGGAAGGCTGCCAACGCGCCGAGGCGGGAGGAGACGCACGGCCTGACCTGGATGTGAGCACACGCGGGTTATTACAGTTGAGGGGCGCGAGGGCAGAGGCAGCAGGGACGCTCAGCCAGTGACCTGCAGGGGGCCAAGCGGCACCCCTGGTGAGCTCGCGATTTGATCTCCACATCAACAATGCAGCAGCCGGGCTGCTTGAGTTCAATCTACAGGTCAAGCAGGGAATAACTGACGTCTTGATGATGTCCTTCTAGGCAGAAACGCGGACTGTATTTCCACTTAGCTAGACCTTCTTTGACTTCTCTCATCAGAGCTTTCTCGCTTTCCTCATAGAGATACTACCTGTATCTTGAAAACCTGTACCCGGTATTTAAGTGTGGGGGTGTGTGCTAACACAAAGGGTATTGTATTTTCAGATTTCACTTGTTCACTGCTGGTGTATTTTAAAAAATCGTTTTTTCTATATAAATAATCGTACTACCTAAGGACAAGGACAGTTTTATCTCATCCTTCTCTGTCTATACACCTTTATTTCCTTTTCCTGTCTCACTGCTCTAGCCAGGTCTTCCAGTGTGACTGGCAAACAGGAGCGGTGAGAGGAGAGGGGCCTCCTTGTCGCGCTCCTATCTCGGGGGAAGGCATCAGTTCCTCCGCATCGTGTCTGCGGGCACGCTACAGGGGGATTTGGTAGATACTCTTTATCAAGTTGAGGAAGTTCCCTTCTATTCGTAGTTTGCTGAGGAAGTTTTCTTTAAATCAGGAATGGGTGTTATATGCTGTCAAATAAATGGTTTGCATCAATTGATATGATCATGTGATTTCTCTTTTTTTATCCTGTTGATATGGTGAGTTTTCTTAATTAATTTTGAAATGCTGAGCCAGCCTTGCGTATCTGGAATAAATTCAACACTCATTTGTGGCGCTTAGTTCTTCTCATACCTTGCTGAATTCAATTGTCTAATTAATATTTGGTGAGAATTTATGCATCTATATTCAAAAGGAATACTGGCCCGTAATTTTCCTTTCTTGTAATTTCTTAATCTGGTTTGCTATTGTGGCAATGCGCTAATGTGGTAATGCTGGACTCACAGAATGCGGTGGGAAGCATTGCTTCTACTTCTATATCCTGGAGGAGATTACAGGGAACTGGTATGACTTCTTTATGAAACGTCTGACAGAATTCACCCGTGAACCCAGCTACACCCAGCACTTTCTGTTTTGGAAGGTTATTAATTATTGATTCAATTTATTTAACAATAGACACACAAGGAGGGGGCCTGGAGCATCTAGGACGACGCGAGGTCGTTCAGCTCCCAGGTGAGAGCAGAGCCCCCTGTTGGGGGGTGGCACCAGGGAGGGACATGCTGCTCTGGCAAGACAAACCTCTCTGGACACCCCCAGGCCCAGCAGGTTGAAAGATGAGCCTGGAAGCTACTTCAGGCCACAGCTGGGCAAGCTGAGCCTTGGTGTTTGTGCCTTTAGGACCTAGAAACCCAACCTGAGACTCTCTTATTTTTGAGACGGCTTTTCCAAGCCCTGCGCTGTGCTGCTGGGGTGGTTTTCGAGCTTCACCTCTAGGTCGTGGCCCCAGACTGCACTGAACATGGAGAAGAGGATGAACCACCAGCCCTGCGGCCAGGCGGGCAGGGCCAGGCCAGGCCGCCCACACAAACTCAGCCAGGACGGGACACCACCCAGACCGTGAAGGTCTTGAAACAGCGCTTTCCCCCTTGAGTGTGGTTTCCTGAAGCCCCATCTCCCGCCTTGTGGGGATGGTGAACGTTATGCTCTCTTCCAGGATCAAAGGGGAGGACACGGTGGTTCTGGGCACCTGTCAACCCCACATCCCAGGAGCCTCTGATGGCCCGGCCTCTGCCCTGCGCCTGGGGGTGGGCAGAGGGGCCTCCCCTCCTTGGTGCAGCTGAGGGCTTGGAAAAGGCTACCCCGTGCGGTATGAGGCAGAGGGGAGGGTCCCTCTGGACTGGACCTCCAGCTGCAGCCCTGCAGCCCCTCCCAGAGCAGCTCGGCTTGGAGGAGCACCCTGCTGGGTCTCAGGGCCCGGGAAGCACTGCCACGCAGGCCGCACACTCACCGCGTTCCGGGGGTTGGCCATGAGGCAGTGCAGGGCGACGTGGGCCGGCAGGAGGTTGAAGAGGACCCTCCTGTTGTCCGGCTTCACCCTCTCCGTGTCGTCCCGCTCCTCCTCTGCCTGGGGATGACAGGATGCTCCGTTGGTCACTCGCCCACCCTTCCAGCATCCTTCACTCGCTCGACAACCCGCCACCTGACAAGATCCTCTCCTGGACCAGACTCTGAACTGTCTTCCCAACTGGGCCCTGACTTTGCGGCGTCCCTCTTCATTTCCGCATTGTCCAGTTTTAGCAAGAACCCCGCTGAGCCAGCTCACCCAGACACCCCATCCCTGACATCCGATCACCCCGGACATCTGATCGGGTTCCTCACCTCCCACCCTCCCCAGGTGACGTCCGATCACCCAGGCCTGTCCTCAGCATGAATCCTGTTACATCAGCTCAATCAGAAACCCCTGCCCCCTGATCTCTACTCTTCATCACTTTACAGCCACTGCCCCCACCCTGCCCCTCGGCTGTACAAGCCCACCTGCCCTTGCTGTACTTGGGGTGCAGCCTCGTCCCTCTCCCCCACTGCGAGGCCCCCCCGCAGGGGTCCCTATGCCTAACACCACCCACACGGCTGGCTGCTGGCGTCTAGCCGGAAGCCCCCACGTGACACCCTTCCCAAGGGACTCCCTTGCCGACCCCCGTGGAAGCAGAGGGGCTCCTCTTGCCTGCGCAGCCCAGACGTAGTCCGGCCGCAGCTTGACGTCCACGTGCCAGGCGTCAGGGCCAGCGCACGTGAGAACAGCAGGATGGCCAGGATCGGCTCCAAGCTGCCCCTTGGGGAAGAGAAGGAGGAGAACCCCATTCAGTGCCAAGAACACAAGACCCATCCACCGAGGGCCCCACAGGTGCGACACCCCCAGAGGCGCCTGGGACTGACCCGGGCTGAGAGCCACATCTCACCGAGAAACCCAAGGACCTGCTGGAACTGGCACCCAAGTGGACGAGGGGAGAAGCCCTGGCACGAACGAGCTTCTAGTCAGCAGACCACAGCACAGGGCATCACGGATGGGTATCTGCGACGCCTGCCCGTGGGATGCCCGGCAGCAGCAGCGTACCTGCCCCACGGTCCTCGCGTACCCGCTGAGGTCCAGGACGTGGTGACGCCACAAGCGGGGATCATTTGGGGCAAAGAGGAGACCCGCAGGGATATGGCCAGCAGGAGGGCGCCCATGAGGCCTCAGAGCAGGGTATGGGGCACAGCTTGCAGGGCAGGGCGGGCAGGGCGGGCAGCACTAGGGCCCGGCCCTCAGACGACAGGACCGCCAGGGACCCGTTGGGGCTGGAGCTCCCGGCCCAGAGCAGGCAGCCCACCTGGAGGGGGATGGAGGGGCCCCACTCAGAGCACACAGCACCCCCTCCTCCCCGGCATTCTCTGGCCCCCTGCCCCACCCACTCCCCCAGTGCCACCGGCCAGGCCTTGGGTACTCCTGCCCAGTCCTGGCCCTTCGAGGCTCCTCACTACCAGAAGCGGAGCCCCAGGACCTGGGCTGGAGGACACGAGACCCCTACCGTCCTCCTAAACCCCTCAGCTCCATCCTGTTCCCCCCCCCACCCCCTCCTTCCTGTTTCACTGCCCCAGCTTCTGTCCTTGGCACGCCACAAAGGGCCGATCACACCTCCTCCACTGGCCGATGTCCCCCTCACCCTGGCTTCCTGGGACACCCCAGGCCCACTTCTGACCCCCCTTGTTTCCCTCCCCATCCTAGGGGCGGGCCCTCCAGTGCGGCTCCCGGCGGCTGCCCCTCATCCCTGTCCCTCACGGCCCTTGCCACGCCCAGCCCCTGCAGACACGCTCACCACATATCCTGGGGCCACGGAGTAGATACAGACCACTGTGAAGATACACGAGATGGCGCCGATCGGGATCATCGAGCACTCTGGAAAACACCGAGCAATAAAGCACTATTGAAAACCAAGTCTCTTTTACAGTCATTTGTGGCCACAGTAGGTGATTCACACTCTAGAACGGCCAGAACCATCTGAATGCGGCTAGAGTCTCACCCATAATTCATCCTCCACACACATTTCCTGGCTCTTTTCATATCATTCATCTCCCAGGTGAAAAAACTGCCAAAATTAAAAAACTGAAAACTGACATCTCTAAATTAAAACAGCAACACTTCCCGCCATCTGCCCTGCCCTATGACGTTGACTGGCACCGAAATTCACTGAATAGATTAACTTGACGTTTTCAGAATATTGCGCCCTTCTGTCTCAGCAATGGTAAAAAATTTCCTTTACTTGTTTCTTCTTTTTTATGCTCTATGTTTCGTCCCTTTCTTCACACAGGCTTTACACGATGTTTGTAAAGTTACTAGAAATTTCATTTTCAGCTTCTTTAAATGCATTTCTACAATACTCAACAAATGATTTCATGGATAAAGTCAGAAGGTTTTAGAATCACACTTCTGAAATTAGAACGAAAACAAAACTTGAGACCACGGGACCACAGAGGAAGCGCGGACCAGCGAGGGTGCCCTGGGCCGCGTACTCGCGTATCCCTCTAACCCTCCCACCCTGTGAGGTCGGGGCCATTACGGTCCCCGCTCTACAGCCGAGGAACCGGGGCCCAGACACCACCAGCCAACCGCACGCACTCTGCAGACCAGGACGCAGCGGGCTGTTCAGCTCACGCCCCACGCTGACACAGGTACACACACACACACAGAGCAAACAGCGGCACGACGGCTAATTTGTCATAACACCAAAGAAAGACGGCCGGTCGGATGCAAACAACAGAAAACGCCCCTAGAACAGGACACACAGTCAGTCAAAGGCGGCCCTCTGGGGTGTCAGCTGTTGGAACGTCCTCAAAGCTCCTGTCACTGTCTCAGAAAGCGACTCTGCAGCCGTGGCCAGGCTGGGCGTCCCGGACCCCACGTCTGGAGGGCAGTTCACAGCCGGAGCTGAATTTCACGAAGGACCCCACGAGGCAGGGGGACGCAGGGCAAATCTGGAGTGAGAGCCTGTGCTCTGCAGGGAAAGAAGCCGTGGAGGGTGCCGTGACCGGGACACGAACCAGGAAAACCGCAGCTGCTCCAAATGGTCGGTGGGAAGCAGGGTGGCCGCTGAGTGACGAACCTCCCCGACGTGCCCGAGCCCTGTGGCTGTGGAGTTCAGTCGAGGCGAACGCGACAGCTACACAACCACATCCTCCGCTCAGCCGGCTGTGCTCCTGGCTTATTCTCAGGGCTCCTGCCCTGTGAGTTAGGGGCCAGGAGGAGGCATGGCCTGGCTCCCTTGACTGCCCGCTGCTGCTCCCATGGGAGGGGAGGGGGCGGGGAGGGGCACTCAAAGGCTTCCAACCAGGCGACAAATTAAGAACCATGTTATAAGCCACACTCACACAGACACACACAACTGAAACAGGCTTCCAGGGAACCCTGATGACGGTCAATAGAGTGACATTTTCATTCATTCCTATTCCATCCCCTTTGTTAACAGCGCACACACACACACACACACACACACACACACACACACACACACACAAATAAATAAAGGAAAAAATAAACAAATTAACAAAAAAGATTACACAGACCCTAGTAAGCTGCAATTTCATGTTTAAAAAATACTGCCATGATTATGCTAAATAAATGAACTCAGTCCCACACAGATACACCGTGGGAGCCACTGGGGCTGAGGTAGGACATGATGTAACACGAGGACCAGGACCGGGGACTTGCAGGGGCTGCCAGGAGCTCTTGGGTTTGTCTTTAGGGTCACTGCCCTCTGCCAAGGCTCCCTCTCTCTCTCCCCAAAGAGGAAAAACCTAGAGGTTTTCTAACTTTGCAGTCAGTGTCCATCCATCAGCCATGTCTAGTTGACCTCACCAGCGCTGCAAACCCCCTCCCTGCCTTCCTCACCCGCTGCAGGCGGCTCTTGGGGGCTGGGGGGGCTGGGGGCGCTCTTCCTCCCTGAAGCCAGCCCTGCGAGGGCAGCAGGTGTAATAGGAAAGAGCAAATCTGACTGCAAACTAGACCTGATCCTTTCGCTTTAACCCTGTGTTGTTTCCTAGGCCTAGTCTTGCTGTTTCTGCACCGTTTGAAGCACAATGTTGCCTTTAGCCTGAAATATACAGCAGAGCCTACTCTCAAGGCTCTGACCTTTAAGGATATTAACACTTTCCCATTCATGTAAAGGCAACACCTTGCAGAACAGAACATGACATCTGCTTTCTTAGAGGCTTTATAGGGGCACCATGACCTCACCCATGCGGACAGCTGCAAGAACAGCAAATTCCTGCACCAAGAACTTTGCAGCAACCAACCACGCCCCCTCCCCCGTTTGGGGTAAAAGGCGCCCGTATTCTGACTTGGAGAAGATGGTTCTGCAGGACACTATTCTGCCATCTTTCTCAGTCAGCCGGCTCTCCGGACAAAGTCACTCTTCTTTGCCCTAACACTTCATCCCCCGGTTTCCTGGCCTGCCACGTGGCGAGCAGAATGAGCTTGGGACTTGGTAACACAGGGAGGCGAGGAAGCCCACGTTAGGACTCTCACCCTCCTGAGCGATCCCCTCTGCCTCGGCTCAGAAGACCACGAAGGGGTTACTGGGATGGTGGATGGAAAAATGAGGCTGAAATACGACCATCAGCGCCAGGCCCGCGTGGGAAAGGTGACAGGGGCGCTGTACGAGGCACACCCAGCCTCCTTCCCAGTCACGTCATGCTCACGTTCCCCAGGGACCAGGGAGGCCTGGACCCCCCCCCCCCAGACAGCAAAGCGCATCTGAACCCGCAGGTGCCCAGGGACTGGTCCAGTGTGCACCCCTCTGGCTCCCTCCTCACTGTTCCTCTTACCCCTGCCCCCCCCCCCGCCTGCTCAGCCTCGGCCCCTCCACGTGCCCACCCAAGGCCAGCACCACTGCAGGAACACGTCTGGCCGGTGAGCTCTGCCCCTTTCCAGCCGTCACCACGGACTCTCCAGCCCCGTAGAGCGCCTCCTCTGGTCACGGCATCCTGGCCTCCAGGACTGACAGGGATCCCGCCCCTGGGTTTCACCAGCTTCCCCTCTTGTTCCAACAATGTTCAGTTGAGCCTGTGGTGGCCCAGGCCCTGCTCCTAGTACACGATGAATATCAGCTCCAATACCCATCCTTTCGTGGACGGAGACACGAAGGCCCTGGAGCTGGCAGCCTCTAGTGATGATGGAGCCAGTTGGGCCGGTGAAGGCCCCAGGTGGTCCCAGAGCTGCCACACCAACCCTGATGCCCTGGCTGTGGCCACTTCTACGTCACGGAGGAAAGCCCTCTGTTGACGCCTAGGCTTCCTCAGGGATGCACGACTGCGATGGACCCCAACCCAGCCGCGTGCGCGGCCGCGCCCACTGGCAGCTGCCTCCCTCGGTACACACTGGGCCTCTGCTGGACAGATCTGTCCCACCTGCCGGCCCCCATCCTCCCCAGTCGGATCCTGCTGACCACGCCCCCTCCTGTCGCCTGGCCCCACAGTCCTCTGCGCAAGCCCCGGGGCGACCTCAGGGCCCTGCTGTCACGGCCAGGGCCTGGGGAGGGCAGTGTGTGAGCACGTGGGTCGGCCCCTGAACAGGCACGCGCTGGCTGGCCGGGGGAACCGCAGCCGCCTGCCCTCGGGACCGTGCGCCCAGCCCGAGCTGCCTCCTGCCCGGCAGCCCGGAGGGGGGACCCGCTGCAGTGCCGAGAATCCCACCCTGAGAAAAGTGCTCGGGCGACGAGGGAGGGCGAGGAGGGGGGCAGTGGACGTTGGGAAAGAAAGGGGCCAGCCCGGGCCCCCTCCACCAGGAGAGCCGTTTGTCCACCGGGCACACGGGTTCCCAGCACCGGGGACGAGCGTGACAGGACTTAGAAGCCAGCGTCTACGTGCGACGCCTTCGCTTGGAAGTAGGCGCGTAAAGCCGTCTTACCTGAAGCGGGAAACTGCAGCTGACCGGGCCCGATGCCGCCCCGTCTGTGAAGTCAGAGAGCTGGACTGCGGCTGTTTATTCCAGTGGCGTTTTCTTCTCGACTTAAATCAAGAGGGTACCTGAGAATAAGAAAGACTTTAAATAAATAAACCTCGGTTCAATCTTCTCGAGAAGCAGCTGCTTTCGACCGTCGTACACAGATCACCCTTGGTCTGTCAGACGTGACAACTGAGGATCCAGAGGGGAAATGGGACGTTTGAACAGGAAGGCTCAGGACGTGCGGCAGGTGTGCGGGACGGGGACAGGGCCCTCTCCCAGGAGCCCCGGGCAGAACAGGGCCACGGGCTCTACCCTGGCTCCTACGCCAACGAAGAGTCCTCGAGAGCGTGGAGGCCCCCGTCTACGGCACGGTCCCACGACAGGCCACACCCTCGTTTCGGAGAGAACAGTGTCACCCCTCGTGCTCATTTACTGAGTCTCCATCCACACCCACCCCTGTGTCTACGGGGCCCGCTCCCAGAACTCCAAACGGCACCCCGCACAGGATGGGGCCTAATGGGCTTGTACCCCGTGGACGACTCTTTTTTCACCTGCCAGGAAGGTGAGGGACAAACTGCCTCCACCTGGCCTGCCAGGAGGGCAGGCAGAGGCCGAGCACTTACCTGTTCAGGTGACAGGCAGGCGCAAGACACGCACACAGGTACCCGGGCCAGGTGATGAGCAGGCACAGGGCACAGGACACCAGGAAGCAGACGCAGAACCCCAGCAGGAGCAGGACGGCCTCACCCCTAGGACGGACGACACACAGTCCCTGCAGGCTGGGCCAGGTGAGGTGTGCCCAGCGGATGCCCGGGGCCCCTCCCTCCCTCCCCTGCCCCACCCGGGTCCCAGCCCCCGGGAAGCAGCAGTGCTCTCTGGGGAGCTGCCCGTGCTGGTCCTCTTCTAGCAGAGGAGCCCTTCCCGCGTCCGCCCTCACTTCCCCGCCGCCCCAGGGTCTCTCTAGCCCTGGGAGCGCCCGAGAGCTGCTCTCCTCGTGCAGGAAGCGTGACGCTTGCACGGACTTGGCTGCCGGGTACCGCCCTCTTCCTGGGCCTCACCTGGAAAGGGTTTTTCCAGAAAAACTTGGATCCCTATGAGCCCTGCATATGGCCACTGAGTGTCCACAGTGTCTGGGGCTGTCTGGGGCTTCCGTGTGTTTTTCTGGAAACTCACAAGATCTTGAATACAGTTCCCTGTGCTATATTACGGAAGAAACTTGTTTATCTGTTCTATAAATGCCTGTCGTTATCTGCAAGTCTCCAACTCCCAGTCTGTCCGTTCCCAGCCCACTCCCCCCTGGCAACCACAAGTTTGTATTCTCTGTCTGTGACTCTTTTTCTCTTTTACATTTAAGTTCACTTGTCTTTTTTTTTTTTTTTTTTTTAGGTTCCACATATGAGTGGTAATACTACATGGTGTTTTTCTTTCTGTTTCTGGCTTACTTCACTTAGAATGACCTTCTCCAGGGACATCCATGTTGCTGCAAATGGTATGATGATGTCATTTTCATGGCTGAGTAGTATTCCACCATATAAATACATCACGTCTTCTTTATCCACTTATCGATGGACAATTAGGTTGTTTCCATGTCTTGTAAGTAGTGCTGCTGTGAACACTGGGGTGCGGGTGTCTTTCTGCATTAAGGTTCCTTCTGGATAGAACCCAGGAGTGGGATTGCTGGGTCATATGGTAAGTCTATTCCTAGTCTTTTGAGGAATCTCCATACTGTTTTCCACCATGTCTGAACCAAACTGCATTCCCACCAGCAGTGTAACATTATAGGAGGGTTCCCTTTTCTCCACAGCCTCTCCAGCATTTATCATTTGTGTGGACTCTTGAATGATGGCCACTCTGACTGGTGTGAGGAGATACCTCATTGTAGTTTTGACTTGTATTTCTCTGATAATTACTGATACAGAGCATTTTTTCATGTGCGTGTCGATCATTCACACGTCTTCGTTAGAGAATTGCTTGTTTAGGTCTTCTGCCCATTTTTGGATTGGGTTGTTTCTTTTTCTCCTATTAAGTTGTAGGAGCTGCTTACATATTCTAGAGATCAAGCCTTTGTCGGTTTCATCTTTTACAAATAGTTTCTCCCATTCTGTAGGTTGTCATTTTATGCGAAAGCTTGTAAGTTTAACTAGGTCCCAATTTGTGGATTCTTGCTTTTTCTATTGCTTGAGTAGACCGCACTAGGAGGACACTGCCGAGATGTATGTGAGACAAAGTTTTGCTTGTATTTTCTTCTAGGAGCCTTGTTGTTTCTTGTCCTATGTTTAAGCCTTTAATCCATTTTGAGTTGATTTTTGTGTATGGTGTGAGGAAGTATTCTAGCTTCACTGATTTACATGCAGCTGTCCAGTCTTCCCAACACAATTTGCTGAAGAGACTGTCTCTATTCCCTTGTACGTTCTTCCCTCCTTTCTCGAAAGATAAATTGACGAAAACATTGCGGGTTCATTTCTGGGTTCTCCATTCTATTCCACTGATCCATACGTCTGTTTCTGTACCAATACCATGCCGTTTTGCTTACTGTAACTCTGTAGAACTGTCTCAAGTCTGGGAAGGTTATTCCTCCAGCTCCATTCTTTTTCTTCAGGGATGCTTTGACAATTCTGTGTCTTTTGTGATTCCCTATACATTTTATTATGCTTTGTTAGTTCTGTGAACGAATACAATTTAAGTATATCCCTTCACTGGAATCCTAATTTCAAGGCTCTTCTATCCAACCTCGTAACTCCACACATTTTAATACCAATAATCTCCCATCGACCTCATGGGTTACAGTTTAGGTTTTGTCTCATCATGAAACTTTCGCTATGTGTACAACCGGGCTGCAGCCATGGCATCCTATACTGAGCATGCTTTGTACTGTTTTCCCCTCAACTAGCCTCTGGTCCATCACCTTCCTCACAGTAGTGTCTATACGACTTAATACAAAGCCCTGGATTCACCTCTTAAATAAAACATTTACTAAATTGTGTTATTCTCCAAGGTGTTAAAGAGAAGATGAAAATCTTGCCCTGAAATACACATGTATTTCTACTGATCACAGAAACATGTTTAAAGTAAGAGCATTTAACTTCATTATCCACAATGTGGGTTCACATTTTGCAGGAATAGGTCGTAAAAGTTGAATTAACACGGCAAATTAAGAGGGAAGAGCCAGGATGACTTTCCCATGATCCTCACCGCCCAGGCCTTCTGTGTCTAGAGGGGTGCAGGGCCTGAAGCAATGGGTCTATAACACATCTAGATGTCCTGGGTTCAGATCTCACTGAACAGCCCGGACGGAAGCCTGCAAGGGAGGAGAAGCAGACAGCCTACGGTGACGGCAGATGGTGCAGGTGGCCCAGGGGCCACAGGGATTCGACCTGTAAGTAAGTAACAGCCCAGCAGGGAGAGGAGTCGCTTCTGTTTTGGCAAGGACAGGTGATCCAGTCTTAATTATACATTAAGAATTTTCTCAAGAAACACGTTATGTCCCTAATTCACCACATACCTTTAGAAACTAAACGCCATAGCAAGAGAGAATTAAGGTAACCTCTGTCAACCTGTATAGTTTTATCTGACGGGCAAGAAGAAAGATAAAACATGCATTCAGAAGCAGAATTTGTGAGAGGGAGGAGGTGACAAGTCTATATTCCTGGTCACCTTCGCATAGCACCTCTGCTTCCTTATCTGTGTCATCCTAAGAGGAGGACAATTCGGTGAGGAAGCTGCCCTCAGAGGAAGGAGAGCGCTGGGCTATCACCCTGGTGCAGGCCTGAAACACGGTTCCAGTGGCAGAGGCGTGAGGACTGAGTCTTGAAACCTAGTTGCAGAATCCATACTGAGGCCCGAACGCCCAGCTAAGTGGGCAGGATTTGTTAGACGACCGAACTACTTCCGTGTTAGTGATGCCCACGTGCCGTGTAAAATGAATAGAATGAGAAGAGCAGAGGATGGGTGCCGGAGCCTTGAGAACACTAACATTTGAGGGGTCGGCAGAGGTGGGATGGGACATGAAGGAGGTGAGAGAAGTGGCCAGAAAAAAGGTTCTCGGAGTTCCGGGACAATGTGATGTCCCATTAATTCAACCAATATTTGTGGCGTCCCTACCTTGTGCTGGGCACAGTTCTAAGGGCTCAGGATCCAGAAGTGAACAAACTGATAAAATCCCTGCCCCAAGCAGCTCTAGTCGACTGGGGTCATCAGGTAATTTCCAAAAAAAAAAACAACAACAAAAAAAGCGAAGTCCTCATGTGTGTTAGATGATGGTGCGTCATCTGGAGAAAAACATGCAAGGGATGGAATCCTCAGGAAATGGGACAGAGATTGTTGAGTGTTGGATTCTATGTAGTGTATTCTGAGAAAAAGTTCAAAGGAAGGCGATCAGCAAACTTGACAGGGACCGATTTAGTGAAATGATGGGAACAGGACACAGACTGGATGGCGGAGTAACCGTGAAAGAAGGGAGAAGAGATCCAGAAAGCAGTCTGTCTCCACGTGGAAGGGGAGGACCCACACAGTGCCTAGAGGAAGCTACCTATCCGGGATTAATGTATTTAACCGGGAGACGAGGACGTTTCTTGTTTACAGGTTGACAAGAAGAGAGCGAACAGCGAGGGTGTCTGAGGATCTCCCGGGTCTGACAGTCCCACCTCTGAAGGAGGCTCTACTCGGTAATAATCGTCTCGATGAAAGGGACGTTTCACGACACCAAGAGACTCGGATGTCCCTTTAGACTATGAAGCGCTAAGCAACACACTCATAAGCCGTGCGTGGACGGTGCCCCTGCCCCAGCCTTGCCCTGGACCCTGGCCCTGCTCTGCTGCCAGGGCTGGTCCCTGCAGGAGCCCGAGGCCCCTGAAGCCCCGAGCATTCACCCCTGTGCCCCCAGCGGCCCGTGTGGGCTCCACTAAGCCTCCTTCCCTGCTGCTCCAGGGGGCAAGTGCTGACCCGGGGGCCAGGGGGTGAACCCCGAGCCGCGCAGAGCCCCCACCCCGGCTCCGACTGAGAGGCTGGCTGCAGCAGGGGGTACCGGGGGGTGGCCCATGACCAGTCTGGTCTGCAGGCTGGCTCTCCCACACGTCCTTACATTTTCCACTCTCAGTTCACAGACCTGGTTTGGGAGCCACTTCCGTCGGTCCTGCCTTCCAGGAAGTACGTCAGCACCTCGCCCTTGCCCTGGACGCCGACTTTCCCACGGCACACAAAGTGGTACGTGCCCCGCCGCAGCAGCCGGTGAACTTCCTCAGTCACCTGCAGGAGAGACATGCGGGCATCACTCTTGGTCAAAGGGGAGCCCATGGAGGGGTCCCTCCTCCACCTGCACAGCCCACCCTGATCACCCAGGCCCGGCCTCCCTGGCTCGGCCTGCAAGCCAGGTCCTCTGGCTCCTCCTGTGGTGACTCTGGTCGCCCTGTGAGAAGAACATGATCCCACAAACAGAGCAGGGGACTCCGAGGGAACTAAGCGGCCCTAGACAAACAGGTGAGGACAGTGGTCCCCACGGATGATGGGTGGGCTGGACAGGGCCTACACAGACCTGGTCCCAGGGTGTGAGCTCCACGGTCACCCCAGGCTCCAGGCACACCTGCAGACATCGAGCTCCAGTTGTGGACACACAGTGGCAGGCCCGGCTCCCCGCAGGGCTCCCGGCACCGGCAGGAACCTCGGACAACCTCGAGGGTCGGGGACTGGCAGGAAGGGGCCGGCACCAGGCTCGCATCCCTGTGGCCGGCACAGAGCCCTCAGGGCCCAGCTGGGGTGCACAGGCTCCTGGCTCCTGGGGCCTCCGTGGGCCCAAAAGCGGGGGCCACCAGCGCAGACAGGGCGGTAGGCACATTCCCCTCCCTAGTGACAGCGGGGACGTGACTTCACTCCCCCAATTCTTGGGTTCCCAGAATTGGGAATCTAGCTAAACAACAGTTTAGCTGGAAGAATTCCCGCCTCACACAGTTAAAAACAACATGAAATCCTGCACCCCAATGTTCATAGCAGCACTATTGACAATAGCCAAAACATGGAAACAGCCTAAATGTCCATCAACAGGTGACTGGATAAAGAAGATGTGGTATATTTATACAATGGAATACTACTCAGCCATGAAAACCGACAACATAACGCCATTTGCAGCAACATGGATGCTCCTAGAGAATGTCATTCTAAGTGAAGTAAGCCAGAAAGAGAAAGAGAAATACCATATGAGATCGCTCATATGTGGAATCTAAAAAACAAAAACAAAAACAAACAAACAAATAAAAACAAAGCATAAATCCAGGACAGAAATAGACTCACGGACAGAGGATACAGACTTGTGGTTACCAGGGGGGTAGAGGGTGGGAAGGGATAGACTGGGATTTCAAAATTGTAGAACAGATAAACAAGATTACACTGCATAGCACAGGGAAATATACACAAAATCTTATGATAAATCACAGAGAAAAAAATGTGACAATGAGTGTGTATGTGTCCATGAATGACTGAAAAATTGTGCTGAACACTGGAATTTGACACAACATTGTAAAATGATTATAAGTCAATAAAAAATGTTAAACAAAACAAAACAAAACAACATGAAATAGGAGAAAGCTCTTTCTAGCAAGGTTATTTAAGCAGAAGAGGACACGATTCCTTGGGTCCTCCTCGCCTTACACTGAAGGAGACCACCTCGCTCCCCTCCCCTGGGTGCTGCTCTGAAACCCCCCACACCCTCCCCCTCTCATGCCATCTCCCATCTCTGGGATCTTTAGTTACAGCAACTCGGCCCATCCAGGGCCCAGGGTCTCAGGTCCCCAGGGTGTCAGTCCCTGGCAGAGCTGGGCAGAGGACCGTTCTTCTCCCCTGCCCGATGGGCTGGAACCTGGCCTTCTTCCCGCGCGGCCCTCGCACTCACTAACCATCGGCCTGCTTCTGGCACGCACGCCGTCTAATCCCTCTCTGGACAGTCAGCGCCCCACACGAGGGGTCTGGTCTGTCTCAGCACGTCTCCCCAGGGCTCCTGGCATTCATGAGTGCTTGTCGAATACAAGAAGGCAGGCAGGCAGGCAGGCAACCGAGGCCCGCGGGAAACCTACCCAGGGAAGCTCAGAAAGGAAGCATAACCACGGACTATCAGGACCTGCCCAGCTCCCAGGATGGTGAAATCTGCGGATGGCTCTAAATGTGCTGGGAAGGGGCCCCTCGGGAGAACCAAAGCTGGCTGAACCAGTGTAGACAGGAGGGCTGGAAGCGTGTCTGCCAGACCGATAGAAGGAGGCCCAGGGCGCTGTCACTGCCCTTAATTAACTACCTCTGCCAGTTTCTGCAGCTGCTCGTTGGTGAGGCGCAGGCTGGTGCTGGCATGGAGGGGCTGGGGGCTGCCTGGGGTCTGGAGGAAGTCGCCTGGGGAGGAACAGGATGCCGCCATCCACCCACCCGGACGGAGAAGGGTAGGTGGATGCCTGGGGCCTGGACCCTCGCCAGACTGACTCCATCTCTCGGCCTTGGGAGCTGGGCAGGTGGTCCCCCCCCCCAACGCCTTGTAAACGAGAAGGACGCTGTCCACTGACAACAAGAGTAACTCGGTCAGCCTGACGGTGGCTACGACAGTCACAAAGAATCAAATGGCCAAGAAAAAGTGGAGAGTGCTTAAACTCCCCAGGGTGCTGGCTGCTGGGTGGCCCCAAAGCTGCCAAAGGCCCCGGTCTAAAGCCACACAAGGGTGAGGGCCTCACTCAGTTCCCCGGCAGGGCTCACTGAGCGTGCCCCAAAGTCCTTCATGGAACTGAGCCCGAGACTGGCTGCTTACCCGGGGAGACACCGAGGTCACCAAGGCCACCACTCAGACGTGGCCTCTAAGACGCAAGGTGGCAAAATGGATCGTGATCAAAGGCTCCATTTTGCTCTTTCCTCTCACAGCTGAACCCACAACTCATCTGTTCAAAGAGACCTGTGCTCCCGACACCCCGACGCCCTGCTCGAGCCCCCGGATGCACACGGACAAAACCTCTGAGTCTGCTCCTGACCCTGAGCTTTTCCTCTCACTGTTTTCACTTGTTTTATGAAGAACGAGCGGCAATAAAGCATCCAAAACGTTGTGCAAGGAAATGCTGGAGGTGAGGATGACCCACCACCACACACAGCAAAGCCGAGGTTTGACGGCAGGCGGGGACGGGCCGGGGGGTCCTCCCGGGCCGCCTGGGAGCTCGGGCTGCATGCCGCCCCTGTGTCCCCCTCAGCCTCGAGATGCCAGCCAGGAAGTCCCAGGCTGAGAATCAGGGCTGTGCGTGACGTTACCGGGGCGGGTCCTGGTGAGTGTCCAGGTCAGGGGCTCAGAGACACGAGGTCCCCAGGAGGCCACGAGGGCATCCCCTAGAATGTCCGATTCTTAGCCGTCTGCATGAGGCTCCCTGTGTCTCAGCAGCGTCGCGCTGGAACTCTCCCCAGAGTTCCCTGTGAGGCCCGGCCGGCAGGGGAGGACCCGTCCCACAGCCATGTCGACTTCACGCTGCATGAGAACACGTGCTGGGCCCCCTGGAGGCATGTCCAGGGAAGCATCTGCTCGGTCCCCAAGCGGATGGCCGAGGTGGAATCTGGGCATCATCGTGGTCAACCTTCCCTTGGCTGGCTTACTCCTTGGAAAATGGGGCCCCCGAGATGTCCCTGGGACTGTAGTCTGCACAGAACCCCCATCTGCCTCTCCTGGGACGGCAGACACGGGGTGGGCGGTGTCCTTGTTTGGACTTTTGACCCAGAAGAAAGAAGGCTCCCGCCGGAGGGCTGAAGAATGAGACCGTGGGCAGGCGACAGCTAATTGGACAGTATTTTCAGGAAAAAAGACACCTCTTTACAAAACTTGAACATTAAAATCTGAGTCTTTTGTTCACTTCTTCCAGGGAAGAACCAAAGGCTTAGTTTGGGCCAGCAAAGGGAAGGGCATCTCTCCTAGACTGTGACCACGAACCCCTTAAAGAACCACACAGCAGTGGAGCGTAAGTGCTTCTCCCTTCAAACAGGAGGAGGAGCGTGATGGGCTGGGAGCACCTTCTGCGCAGAGGGCGGTCACGCGGCCGGGCCGGGGGGTGGGGGTGGGGGTGGGGACCGCTGGTCTTACCCAGGCTGACAGACGTCAGCAGAGCCCCGCTCCTGTCCTGCCCTGTCCCAAGTGCATGGGTGCTGACACTCAAGCCAAATGGAGGAAGGCGCGGGGCCGGGTCTGCAAAGACCCTGCGTGATGCTGGTGCTCCCGGGAGGTCCACGCAGAGGGACCTTGGAGCCAAGACGCAGCGCTGCCCTGTGGGAGTCCAGACACGGACTTCGCCAGGCAGCAGCTGAGGGAGGCTGGATGCTGTTGGGGAGGCCACACCACGGTAACTGGCCCTCACCGGAGGCTGAGGGAACAGGGGCGGCTCTGAGCAGAGGAGTGGCCGACTCACACCTGACTCCAGACACTTAGACATGTGATGTCGGCTCTGGACGTGGCCGGGCTGGAGAGTGGGTGGGCTTCCCACCAGGTCTGCCCTGGGACATGACCAGCTCTTAGGGAAGGCTGTGAGGAACAGGGGTGAAAGATCCTGTTAGGGAAGGAACACAGTGTCCTGGGATCGACGGCATTAGGACAACGTGCGTGCTCTTGACACCACTGAGCTGGGCACTTAAAAATGGCTAAGACGGTCAATTTTACATTATGTGTGTTTCACCACCTTAAGAGAAGCTTAAGGAAAAGAACGCAGAGGTACAGAGATCTCACCTATGTTCTGAGAGCAGGAGAGCGCCGTGAGGATTTTGACCCGTTTGCCTTTTAAGCTGATGAATCCGAAGGACCCACCAAGGCACCTGACCGACAGCTAGTGCCCCAAAATGCCAGCTGGGGCCACCGGAACCGAACAGGCACGAGGTGGGAGAGCCCCACGCTTACAACCTTCTCGTTGGAACCACATCCTGCAGGGGGCTGCACCCCAGTGTCTTTGTCAAAACCTGGGATGAATGCACATCTCACAGGGCCTGCAGAGGACCCAGTGTGACTCTGATACAGCAAAAGCCCAGTGCTAACTGGTGACAGCCACTGGGCGCAGTCCTCTGACGCCGCCCTGAGGCCAGGCCGCAGCGGGAAGGCAGCAGCCCTGCTCGCCAAGTGCCACGCTCTCTGCCCTGCCCCCCGGGGTCCCCAGAGGACAGCCACAGCCACACACAGGGGACAGGCTCCCTCCCTCTGAGGCTCCCAGAGGCCTGCAGTGTCCAAGCCTCAGCTGACTCACACTTGCTCATTTGTTCTAAAGGAAATTAGGAGAGTGGGTCCACACTCCCTCCTACCCGTAAAGAGCAGGCGCCACTGTCCTCGACACCTTCAGATGGCTCCCTGCCCAGGGTCACCTGCTGCTTCCCAAGTCAGGTGGCCACACAGCACTCTGCCCTTCGAACGGCGAGGCAGCCCCTTCCCTTCTAAGGAGTCGTCACGCACTGCCCCCAAACATCCCAGTCACTCATCACCCCGACTCTCCCCATGGCCACGTCGGGGCCAACCCCCAAGGCCGCAGACACATCGAGCCCCCATCAGCGTGCCTGCCTGCAGCTTCGCGTCCCCACCCAGAAGAGGCAGACGAGGAAGGGAGGATGCAGGCTGCAGGGCTAGGTGGCCGGCCCCTGCCTCACCCTTGCCTCTCCTGCCTCCGTCTCCTGCCTGCAGGATGGGCACCTGCACCTTGGGGATTCTGAATGCACTGACCTGGATCCTGCCCGGGACCCCGTTGCCGTCCATCCACTGGCCACGTTGACTGTGTTTCCCCAGAATGTCGTACTGCAGCCTGCAAGCCCCAGTCACTCCGGCCACCGCGGGGCCCATGTTGATGCCTGGAAAACAGCCCCGGTGTGGTGTTAGTGGGGAGGCTCTGGAGGGGAGGAGCTGGCCCTTGTGGGGTCATGGATTCCTGGGGCCACCAAGTGCAACCCCCCTCCCTGAAGCAGGGACCCCACAGCATGGCTGAGCGGCTGCTCCCAGCCCCTGCTTGCACCCCACACCCCCAGGAAGCAGTCCTGATCCCGAGAAAAAGTCCCATTTCCTGGAACAGCATCCTCAGACCGAGTCTCACCGCTAAGAAGGCTGACCTTTCGGTCTGTAGAGCCACAGTGTGTGTCCCCCCACCCCCACCCCAGCTCCTCCTTCCAGAAAGGACAGCAGCTCCTGACTGCTTCCCTGGGTGGGATCCCTCAGCTCCTTCGGGACTGGGGCCCGGAATGAAGTATTTCAAGATGCTCTGAAGGAGAGCGGAGCCCCCCTTCTCTTTCTGCGATTCGGGGTCCTAACGGCCTGGGGAGCGACACAGGCCCGGGTGCCCCAGCTGTGTCTGCGCCGACACCAGGTCGCATCTACTGATTCTGTCCTCACGTGTCAATTTTTCTGAGCTCAGCCAAGTGTCTTAATAACATTTCAGACACTCGCCCGGTCAATCCCCCGAAGCCTGGGCAGGGGGTGCTGGCGTCTGCGGGAGAAGGTGGGGGAAGCGGGCAGAGCTGGACGGTGAGTTGGGAGAGCTCGGCCTTGGGCCAGGCAGATGTGGGACCTCGGGGAAGAGTCCCCAAAGGGCCCACTTCACAGACGGCTGGGGCGACGCAGAGAGCCCCCCTCTACCACCCCGGAAGCGTCAGCCCACGTGAACGAGTCGGAGCCAGGATCCAGCCTCGTGGGACCAGCCGTCCGGGCACAGAGAGGGCCAATCAGCCAGCAGATTCTCAGTAACAGGGTAAGAAATAGAATTTCCATGACGGGCCCTTGGATCTGTCCCCTCTCACGTCAGTACATCTGTTAATCCGAGCCCGCAGCCCCGGAGAACTGACCACTGAGGGGGGGGGGGTGAGGCACAGAGGGCGGCCTGCCCCCACCTCCAGCCCATCCCTCAGGCCAGGCACCAGCTCTAAGTCAGCGCTTCTGCTTAAGCGCGTCAGAACCCCGCCCACTCGGAGGGACACCTGCTGCCCCCTCACACTCAAACCCAGCTCTCGCTCCTGCTCTTAAGGCCACTAGACGTTTCAACTGCAAAACGGCCAGACATGTCCAGTTTAACTAACTCTATCACGGACTAGCAGGAAAAGGAGAGAGAGAGAGAGAAAGGAGAACAAGAAAGAGACCATAAATCTGCAGGGAGGAGGGTACATAATAGCTCAGTGGTAGAGCACGTGCTTAGCACGCAGGAGGCCCTGGCTTCGGTCCTCAGTGCTCCCATTAAAAAAGTAAATAAATCAACCTAATTACCTCCCCCACTCGAAATTAAATCGAAACACCTGTAACAGCTAAGACACAATGTTTTTAAAAAATCATAAATCTCCAGTTTAACTACATCCTTGACTAGTAAGAATTTTTGTGGGAAACTATCTTCTTGCCAAAAAAAAAGGAGGGGGCGGAATTTAAGAGTTAAAAAATAATCTAACAGTTTTATAAAAGCTAGAAAGGAGCTTAGACCCCCGATGGTCCCCCACCTCACTCCCAGGTGAGGGGAAGGGACCCCAGGAGGACCAAGGGCCCGGCTTGAGTCTGCACAGCCGGGCTCTGCGCAGGGAAACGGGGCGCCCTCCTCCAGCCGCGTGTGGACTCAGACGTGCACGTGAAAGCCTCTGAGACAATCAAGATTTCTCACGTGCCTTGTGAGCTGGACAATCACTCTTTCGGTCCTAAGTCACCGATACCCAGCTCTGAGGCTCACCCGGCTGTCCCTGTGTCCCACGCACTCCTCTGGGTGGCTCCACCCGCCTCCCTGAGACAAGGGAGCCTGGAACGGCCTCCTAGGCAGAGGGCCGTGGCCACCAGCTCCCGGGCCGGGTGCGGGAAGGGTGCGCTGGCCCGAGTGACGGGACGGCCTGCGGCCACGTACCTGCACGGAGCACGAAGTCGTCGCAGGACCGGTAGTCGATCTCGTCCGGGACGCCGAGCGCCTCCACGGGGAAGGCTGCCAACGCGCCGAGGCGGGAGGAGACGCACGGCCTGACCTGGATGTGAGCACACGCGGGTTATTACAGTTGAGGGGCGCGAGGGCAGAGGCAGCAGGGACGCTCAGCCAGTGACCTGCAGGGGGCCAAGCGGCACCCCTGGTGAGCTCGCGATTTGATCTCCACATCAACAATGCAGCAGCCGGGCTGCTTGAGTTCAATCTACAGGTCAAGCAGGGAATAACTGACGTCTTGATGATGTCCTTCTAGGCAGAAACGCGGACTGTATTTCCACTTAGCTAGACCTTCTTTGACTTCTCTCATCAGAGCTTTCTCGCTTTCCTCATAGAGATACTACCTGTATCTTGAAAACCTGTACCCGGTATTTAAGTGTGGGGGTGTGTGCTAACACAAAGGGTATTGTATTTTCAGATTTCACTTGTTCACTGCTGGTGTATTTTAAAAAATCGTTTTTTCTATATAAATAATCGTACTACCTAAGGACAAGGACAGTTTTATCTCATCCTTCTCTGTCTATACACCTTTATTTCCTTTTCCTGTCTCACTGCTCTAGCCAGGTCTTCCAGTGTGACTGGCAAACAGGAGCGGTGAGAGGAGAGGGGCTTCCTTGTCGCGCTCCTATCTCGGGGGAAGGCATCAGTTCCTCCGCATCGTGTCTGCGGGCACGCTACAGGGGGATTTGGTAGATACTCTTTATCAAGTTGAGGAAGTTCCCTTCTATTCGTAGTTTGCTGAGGAAGTTTTCTTTAAATCAGGAATGGGTGTTATATGCTGTCAAATAAATGGTTTGCATCAATTGATATGATCATGTGATTTCTCTTTTTTTATCCTGTTGATATGGTGAGTTTTCTTAATTAATTTTGAAATGCTGAGCCAGCCTTGCGTATCTGGAATAAATTCAACACTCATTTGTGGCGCTTAGTTCTTCTCATACCTTGCTGAATTCAATTGTCTAATTAATATTTGGTGAGAATTTATGCATCTATATTCAAAAGGAATACTGGCCCGTAATTTTCCTTTCTTGTAATTTCTTAATCTGGTTTGCTATTGTGGCAATGCGCTAATGTGGTAATGCTGGACTCACAGAATGCGGTGGGAAGCATTGCTTCTACTTCTATATCCTGGAGGAGATTACAGGGAACTGGTATGACTTCTTTATGAAACGTCTGACAGAATTCACCCGTGAACCCAGCTACACCCAGCACTTTCTGTTTTGGAAGGTTATTAATTATTGATTCAATTTATTTAACAATAGACACACAAGGAGGGGGCCTGGAGCATCTAGGACGACGCGAGGTCGTTCAGCTCCCAGGTGAGAGCAGAGCCCCCTGTTGGGGGGTGGCACCAGGGAGGGACATGCTGCTCTGGCAAGACAAACCTCTCTGGACACCCCCAGGCCCAGCAGGTTGAAAGATGAGCCTGGAAGCTACTTCAGGCCACAGCTGGGCAAGCTGAGCCTTGGTGTTTGTGCCTTTAGGACCTAGAAACCCAACCTGAGACTCTCTTACTTTTGAGACGGCTTTTCCAAGCCCTGCGCTGTGCTGCTGGGGTGGTTTTCGAGCTTCACCTCTAGGTCGTGGCCCCAGACTGCACTGAACATGGAGAAGAGGATGAACCACCAGCCCTGCGGCCAGGCGGGCAGGGCCAGGCCAGGCCGCCCACACAAACTCAGCCAGGACGGGACACCACCCAGACCGTGAAGGTCTTGAAACAGCGCTTTCCCCCTTGAGTGTGGTTTCCTGAAGCCCCATCTCCCGCCTTGTGGGGATGGTGAACGTTATGCTCTCTTCCAGGATCAAAGGGGAGGACACGGTGGTTCTGGGCACCTGTCAACCCCACATCCCAGGAGCCTCTGATGGCCCGGCCTCTGCCCTGCGCCTGGGGGTGGGCAGAGGGGCCTCCCCTCCTTGGTGCAGCTGAGGGCTTGGAAAAGGCTACCCCGTGCGGTATGAGGCAGAGGGGAGGGTCCCTCTGGACTGGACCTCCAGCTGCAGCCCTGCAGCCCCTCCCAGAGCAGCTCGGCTTGGAGGAGCACCCTGCTGGGTCTCAGGGCCCGGGAAGCACTGCCACGCAGGCCGCACACTCACCGCGTTCCGGGGGTTGGCCATGAGGCAGTGCAGGGCGACGTGGGCCGGCAGGAGGTTGAAGAGGACCCTCCTGTTGTCCGGCTTCACCCTCTCCGTGTCGTCCCGCTCCTCCTCTGCCTGGGGATGACAGGATGCTCCGTTGGTCACTCGCCCACCCTTCCAGCATCCTTCACTCGCTCGACAACCCGCCACCTGACAAGATCCTCTCCTGGACCAGACTCTGAACTGTCTTCCCAACTGGGCCCTGACTTTGCGGCGTCCCTCTTCATTTCCGCATTGTCCAGTTTTAGCAAGAACCCCGCTGAGCCAGCTCACCCAGACACCCCATCCCTGACATCCGATCACCCCGGACATCTGATCGGGTTCCTCACCTCCCACCCTCCCCAGGTGACGTCCGATCACCCAGGCCTGTCCTCAGCATGAATCCTGTTACATCAGCTCAATCAGAAACCCCTGCCCCCTGATCTCTACTCTTCATCACTTTACAGCCACTGCCCCCACCCTGCCCCTCGGCTGTACAAGCCCACCTGCCCTTGCTGTACTTGGGGTGCAGCCTCGTCCCTCTCCCCCACTGCGAGGCCCCCCCGCAGGGGTCCCTATGCCTAACACCACCCACACGGCTGGCTGCTGGCGTCTAGCCGGAAGCCCCCACGTGACACCCTTCCCAAGGGACTCCCTTGCCGACCCCCGTGGAAGCAGAGGGGCTCCTCTTGCCTGCGCAGCCCAGACGTAGTCCGGCCGCAGCTTGACGTCCACGTGCCAGGCGTCAGGGCCAGCGCACGTGAGAACAGCAGGATGGCCAGGATCGGCTCCAAGCTGCCCCTTGGGGAAGAGAAGGAGGAGAACCCCATTCAGTGCCAAGAACACAAGACCCATCCACCGAGGGCCCCACAGGTGCGACACCCCCAGAGGCGCCTGGGACTGACCCGGGCTGAGAGCCACATCTCACCGAGAAACCCAAGGACCTGCTGGAACTGGCACCCAAGTGGACGAGGGGAGAAGCCCTGGCACGAACGAGCTTCTAGTCAGCAGACCACAGCACAGGGCATCACGGATGGGTATCTGCGACGCCTGCCCGTGGGATGCCCGGCAGCAGCAGCGTACCTGCCCCACGGTCCTCGCGTACCCGCTGAGGTCCAGGACGTGGTGACGCCACAAGCGGGGATCATTTGGGGCAAAGAGGAGACCCGCAGGGATATGGCCAGCAGGAGGGCGCCCATGAGGCCTCAGAGCAGGGTATGGGGCACAGCTTGCAGGGCAGGGCGGGCAGGGCGGGCAGCACTAGGGCCCGGCCCTCAGACGACAGGACCGCCAGGGACCCGTTGGGGCTGGAGCTCCCGGCCCAGAGCAGGCAGCCCACCTGGAGGGGGATGGAGGGGCCCCACTCAGAGCACACAGCACCCCCTCCTCCCCGGCATTCTCTGGCCCCCTGCCCCACCCACTCCCCCAGTGCCACCGGCCAGGCCTTGGGTACTCCTGCCCAGTCCTGGCCCTTCGAGGCTCCTCACTACCAGAAGCGGAGCCCCAGGACCTGGGCTGGAGGACACGAGACCCCTACCGTCCTCCTAAACCCCTCAGCTCCATCCTGTTCCCCCCCCCACCCCCTCCTTCCTGTTTCACTGCCCCAGCTTCTGTCCTTGGCACGCCACAAAGGGCCGATCACACCTCCTCCACTGGCCGATGTCCCCCTCACCCTGGCTTCCTGGGACACCCCAGGCCCACTTCTGACCCCCCTTGTTTCCCTCCCCATCCTAGGGGCGGGCCCTCCAGTGCGGCTCCCGGCGGCTGCCCCTCATCCCTGTCCCTCACGGCCCTTGCCACGCCCAGCCCCTGCAGACACGCTCACCACATATCCTGGGGCCACGGAGTAGATACAGACCACTGTGAAGATACACGAGATGGCGCCGATCGGGATCATCGAGCACTCTGGAAAACACCGAGCAATAAAGCACTATTGAAAACCAAGTCTCTTTTACAGTCATTTGTGGCCACAGTAGGTGATTCACACTCTAGAACGGCCAGAACCATCTGAATGCGGCTAGAGTCTCACCCATAATTCATCCTCCACACACATTTCCTGGCTCTTTTCATATCATTCATCTCCCAGGTGAAAAAACTGCCAAAATTAAAAAACTGAAAACTGACATCTCTAAATTAAAACAGCAACACTTCCCGCCATCTGCCCTGCCCTATGACGTTGACTGGCACCGAAATTCACTGAATAGATTAACTTGACGTTTTCAGAATATTGCGCCCTTCTGTCTCAGCAATGGTAAAAAATTTCCTTTACTTGTTTCTTCTTTTTTATGCTCTATGTTTCGTCCCTTTCTTCACACAGGCTTTACACGATGTTTGTAAAGTTACTAGAAATTTCATTTTCAGCTTCTTTAAATGCATTTCTACAATACTCAACAAATGATTTCATGGATAAAGTCAGAAGGTTTTAGAATCACACTTCTGAAATTAGAACGAAAACAAAACTTGAGACCACGGGACCACAGAGGAAGCGCGGACCAGCGAGGGTGCCCTGGGCCGCGTACTCGCGTATCCCTCTAACCCTCCCACCCTGTGAGGTCGGGGCCATTACGGTCCCCGCTCTACAGCCGAGGAACCGGGGCCCAGACACCACCAGCCAACCGCACGCACTCTGCAGACCAGGACGCAGCGGGCTGTTCAGCTCACGCCCCACGCTGACACAGGTACACACACACACACAGAGCAAACAGCGGCACGACGGCTAATTTGTCATAACACCAAAGAAAGACGGCCGGTCGGATGCAAACAACAGAAAACGCCCCTAGAACAGGACACACAGTCAGTCAAAGGCGGCCCTCTGGGGTGTCAGCTGTTGGAACGTCCTCAAAGCTCCTGTCACTGTCTCAGAAAGCGACTCTGCAGCCGTGGCCAGGCTGGGCGTCCCGGACCCCACGTCTGGAGGGCAGTTCACAGCCGGAGCTGAATTTCACGAAGGACCCCACGAGGCAGGGGGACGCAGGGCAAATCTGGAGTGAGAGCCTGCTCTGCAGGGAAAGAAGCCGTGGAGGGTGCCGTGACCGGGACACGAACCAGGAAAACCGCAGCTGCTCCAAATGGTCGGTGGGAAGCAGGGTGGCCGCTGAGTGACGAACCTCCCCGACGTGCCCGAGCCCTGTGGCTGTGGAGTTCAGTCGAGGCGAACGCGACAGCTACACAACCACATCCTCCGCTCAGCCGGCTGTGCTCCTGGCTTATTCTCAGGGCTCCTGCCCTGTGAGTTAGGGGCCAGGAGGAGGCATGGCCTGGCTCCCTTGACTGCCCGCTGCTGCTCCCATGGGAGGGGAGGGGGCGGGGAGGGGCACTCAAAGGCTTCCAACCAGGCGACAAATTAAGAACCATGTTATAAGCCACACTCACACAGACACACACAACTGAAACAGGCTTCCAGGGAACCCTGATGACGGTCAATAGAGTGACATTTTCATTCATTCCTATTCCATCCCCTTTGTTAACAGCGCGCACACACACACACACACACACACACACACACACACACACACACACAAATAAATAAAGGAAAAAATAAACAAATTAACAAAAAAGATTACACAGACCCTAGTAAGCTGCAATTTCATGTTTAAAAAATACTGCCATGATTATGCTAAATAAATGAACTCAGTCCCACACAGATACACCGTGGGAGCCACTGGGGCTGAGGTAGGACATGATGTAACACGAGGACCAGGACCGGGGACTTGCAGGGGCTGCCAGGAGCTCTTGGGTTTGTCTTTAGGGTCACTGCCCTCTGCCAAGGCTCCCTCTCTCTCTCCCCAAAGAGGAAAAACCTAGAGGTTTTCTAACTTTGCAGTCAGTGTCCATCCATCAGCCATGTCTAGTTGACCTCACCAGCGCTGCAAACCCCCTCCCTGCCTTCCTCACCCGCTGCAGGCGGCTCTTGGGGGCTGGGGGGGCTGGGGGCGCTCTTCCTCCCTGAAGCCAGCCCTGCGAGGGCAGCAGGTGTAATAGGAAAGAGCAAATCTGACTGCAAACTAGACCTGATCCTTTCGCTTTAACCCTGTGTTGTTTCCTAGGCCTAGTCTTGCTGTTTCTGCACCGTTTGAAGCACAATGTTGCCTTTAGCCTGAAATATACAGCAGAGCCTACTCTCAAGGCTCTGACCTTTAAGGATATTAACACTTTCCCATTCATGTAAAGGCAACACCTTGCAGAACAGAACATGACATCTGCTTTCTTAGAGGCTTTATAGGGGCACCATGACCTCACCCATGCGGACAGCTGCAAGAACAGCAAATTCCTGCACCAAGAACTTTGCAGCAACCAACCACGCCCCCTCCCCCGTTTGGGGTAAAAGGCGCCCGTATTCTGACTTGGAGAAGATGGTTCTGCAGGACACTATTCTGCCATCTTTCTCAGTCAGCCGGCTCTCCGGACAAAGTCACTCTTCTTTGCCCTAACACTTCATCCCCCGGTTTCCTGGCCTGCCACGTGGCGAGCAGAATGAGCTTGGGACTTGGTAACACAGGGAGGCGAGGAAGCCCACGTTAGGACTCTCACCCTCCTGAGCGATCCCCTCTGCCTCGGCTCAGAAGACCACGAAGGGGTTACTGGGATGGTGGATGGAAAAATGAGGCTGAAATACGACCATCAGCGCCAGGCCCGCGTGGGAAAGGTGACAGGGGCGCTGTACGAGGCACACCCAGCCTCCTTCCCAGTCACGTCATGCTCACGTTCCCCAGGGACCAGGGAGGCCTGGACCCCCCCCCCCCAGACAGCAAAGCGCATCTGAACCCGCAGGTGCCCAGGGACTGGTCCAGTGTGCACCCCTCTGGCTCCCTCCTCACTGTTCCTCTTACCCCTGCCCCCCCCCCCGCCTGCTCAGCCTCGGCCCCTCCACGTGCCCACCCAAGGCCAGCACCACTGCAGGAACACGTCTGGCCGGTGAGCTCTGCCCCTTTCCAGCCGTCACCACGGACTCTCCAGCCCCGTAGAGCGCCTCCTCTGGTCACGGCATCCTGGCCTCCAGGACTGACAGGGATCCCGCCCCTGGGTTTCACCAGCTTCCCCTCTTGTTCCAACAATGTTCAGTTGAGCCTGTGGTGGCCCAGGCCCTGCTCCTAGTACACGATGAATATCAGCTCCAATACCCATCCTTTCGTGGACGGAGACACGAAGGCCCTGGAGCTGGCAGCCTCTAGTGATGATGGAGCCAGTTGGGCCGGTGAAGGCCCCAGGTGGTCCCAGAGCTGCCACACCAACCCTGATGCCCTGGCTGTGGCCACTTCTACGTCACGGAGGAAAGCCCTCTGTTGACGCCTAGGCTTCCTCAGGGATGCACGACTGCGATGGACCCCAACCCAGCCGCGTGCGCGGCCGCGCCCACTGGCAGCTGCCTCCCTCGGTACACACTGGGCCTCTGCTGGACAGATCTGTCCCACCTGCCGGCCCCCATCCTCCCCAGTCGGATCCTGCTGACCACGCCCCCTCCTGTCGCCTGGCCCCACAGTCCTCTGCGCAAGCCCCGGGGCGACCTCAGGGCCCTGCTGTCACGGCCAGGGCCTGGGGAGGGCAGTGTGTGAGCACGTGGGTCGGCCCCTGAACAGGCACGCGCTGGCTGGCCGGGGGAACCGCAGCCGCCTGCCCTCGGGACCGTGCGCCCAGCCCGAGCTGCCTCCTGCCCGGCAGCCCGGAGGGGGGACCCGCTGCAGTGCCGAGAATCCCACCCTGAGAAAAGTGCTCGGGCGACGAGGGAGGGCGAGGAGGGGGGCAGTGGACGTTGGGAAAGAAAGGGGCCAGCCCGGGCCCCCTCCACCAGGAGAGCCGTTTGTCCACCGGGCACACGGGTTCCCAGCACCGGGGACGAGCGTGACAGGACTTAGAAGCCAGCGTCTACGTGCGACGCCTTCGCTTGGAAGTAGGCGCGTAAAGCCGTCTTACCTGAAGCGGGAAACTGCAGCTGACCGGGCCCGATGCCGCCCCGTCTGTGAAGTCAGAGAGCTGGACTGCGGCTGTTTATTCCAGTGGCGTTTTCTTCTCGACTTAAATCAAGAGGGTACCTGAGAATAAGAAAGACTTTAAATAAATAAACCTCGGTTCAATCTTCTCGAGAAGCAGCTGCTTTCGACCGTCGTACACAGATCACCCTTGGTCTGTCAGACGTGACAACTGAGGATCCAGAGGGGAAATGGGACGTTTGAACAGGAAGGCTCAGGACGTGCGGCAGGTGTGCGGGACGGGGACAGGGCCCTCTCCCAGGAGCCCCGGGCAGAACAGGGCCACGGGCTCTACCCTGGCTCCTACGCCAACGAAGAGTCCTCGAGAGCGTGGAGGCCCCCGTCTACGGCACGGTCCCACGACAGGCCACACCCTCGTTTCGGAGAGAACAGTGTCACCCCTCGTGCTCATTTACTGAGTCTCCATCCACACCCACCCCTGTGTCTACGGGGCCCGCTCCCAGAACTCCAAACGGCACCCCGCACAGGATGGGGCCTAATGGGCTTGTACCCCGTGGACGACTCTTTTTTCACCTGCCAGGAAGGTGAGGGACAAACTGCCTCCACCTGGCCTGCCAGGAGGGCAGGCAGAGGCCGAGCACTTACCTGTTCAGGTGACAGGCAGGCGCAAGACACGCACACAGGTACCCGGGCCAGGTGATGAGCAGGCACAGGGCACAGGACACCAGGAAGCAGACGCAGAACCCCAGCAGGAGCAGGACGGCCTCACCCCTAGGACGGACGACACACAGTCCCTGCAGGCTGGGCCAGGTGAGGTGTGCCCAGCGGATGCCCGGGGCCCCTCCCTCCCTCCCCTGCCCCACCCGGGTCCCAGCCCCCGGGAAGCAGCAGTGCTCTCTGGGGAGCTGCCCGTGCTGGTCCTCTTCTAGCAGAGGAGCCCTTCCCGCGTCCGCCCTCACTTCCCCGCCGCCCCAGGGTCTCTCTAGCCCTGGGAGCGCCCGAGAGCTGCTCTCCTCGTGCAGGAAGCGTGACGCTTGCACGGACTTGGCTGCCGGGTACCGCCCTCTTCCTGGGCCTCACCTGGAAAGGGTTTTTCCAGAAAAACTTGGATCCCTATGAGCCCTGCATATGGCCACTGAGTGTCCACAGTGTCTGGGGCTGTCTGGGGCTTCCGTGTGTTTTTCTGGAAACTCACAAGATCTTGAATACAGTTCCCTGTGCTATATTACGGAAGAAACTTGTTTATCTGTTCTATAAATGCCTGTCGTTATCTGCAAGTCTCCAACTCCCAGTCTGTCCGTTCCCAGCCCACTCCCCCCTGGCAACCACAAGTTTGTATTCTCTGTCTGTGACTCTTTTTCTCTTTTACATTTAAGTTCACTTGTCTTTTTTTTTTTTTTTTTTTTAGGTTCCACATATGAGTGGTAATACTACATGGTGTTTTTCTTTCTGTTTCTGGCTTACTTCACTTAGAATGACCTTCTCCAGGGACATCCATGTTGCTGCAAATGGTATGATGATGTCATTTTCATGGCTGAGTAGTATTCCACCATATAAATACATCACGTCTTCTTTATCCACTTATCGATGGACAATTAGGTTGTTTCCATGTCTTGTAAGTAGTGCTGCTGTGAACACTGGGGTGCGGGTGTCTTTCTGCATTAAGGTTCCTTCTGGATAGAACCCAGGAGTGGGATTGCTGGGTCATATGGTAAGTCTATTCCTAGTCTTTTGAGGAATCTCCATACTGTTTTCCACCATGTCTGAACCAAACTGCATTCCCACCAGCAGTGTAACATTATAGGAGGGTTCCCTTTTCTCCACAGCCTCTCCAGCATTTATCATTTGTGTGGACTCTTGAATGATGGCCACTCTGACTGGTGTGAGGAGATACCTCATTGTAGTTTTGACTTGTATTTCTCTGATAATTACTGATACAGAGCATTTTTTCATGTGCGTGTCGATCATTCACACGTCTTCGTTAGAGAATTGCTTGTTTAGGTCTTCTGCCCATTTTTGGATTGGGTTGTTTCTTTTTCTCCTATTAAGTTGTAGGAGCTGCTTACATATTCTAGAGATCAAGCCTTTGTCGGTTTCATCTTTTACAAATAGTTTCTCCCATTCTGTAGGTTGTCATTTTATGCGAAAGCTTGTAAGTTTAACTAGGTCCCAATTTGTGGATTCTTGCTTTTTCTATTGCTTGAGTAGACCGCACTAGGAGGACACTGCCGAGATGTATGTGAGACAAAGTTTTGCTTGTATTTTCTTCTAGGAGCCTTGTTGTTTCTTGTCCTATGTTTAAGCCTTTAATCCATTTTGAGTTGATTTTTGTGTATGGTGTGAGGAAGTATTCTAGCTTCACTGATTTACATGCAGCTGTCCAGTCTTCCCAACACAATTTGCTGAAGAGACTGTCTCTATTCCCTTGTACGTTCTTCCCTCCTTTCTCGAAAGATAAATTGACGAAAACATTGCGGGTTCATTTCTGGGTTCTCCATTCTATTCCACTGATCCATACGTCTGTTTCTGTACCAATACCATGCCGTTTTGCTTACTGTAACTCTGTAGAACTGTCTCAAGTCTGGGAAGGTTATTCCTCCAGCTCCATTCTTTTTCTTCAGGGATGCTTTGACAATTCTGTGTCTTTTGTGATTCCCTATACATTTTATTATGCTTTGTTAGTTCTGTGAACGAATACAATTTAAGTATATCCCTTCACTGGAATCCTAATTTCAAGGCTCTTCTATCCAACCTCGTAACTCCACACATTTTAATACCAATAATCTCCCATCGACCTCATGGGTTACAGTTTAGGTTTTGTCTCATCATGAAACTTTCGCTATGTGTACAACCGGGCTGCAGCCATGGCATCCTATACTGAGCATGCTTTGTACTGTTTTCCCCTCAACTAGCCTCTGGTCCATCACCTTCCTCACAGTAGTGTCTATACGACTTAATACAAAGCCCTGGATTCACCTCTTAAATAAAACATTTACTAAATTGTGTTATTCTCCAAGGTGTTAAAGAGAAGATGAAAATCTTGCCCTGAAATACACATGTATTTCTACTGATCACAGAAACATGTTTAAAGTAAGAGCATTTAACTTCATTATCCACAATGTGGGTTCACATTTTGCAGGAATAGGTCGTAAAAGTTGAATTAACACGGCAAATTAAGAGGGAAGAGCCAGGATGACTTTCCCATGATCCTCACCGCCCAGGCCTTCTGTGTCTAGAGGGGTGCAGGGCCTGAAGCAATGGGTCTATAACACATCTAGATGTCCTGGGTTCAGATCTCACTGAACAGCCCGGACGGAAGCCTGCAAGGGAGGAGAAGCAGACAGCCTACGGTGACGGCAGATGGTGCAGGTGGCCCAGGGGCCACAGGGATTCGACCTGTAAGTAAGTAACAGCCCAGCAGGGAGAGGAGTCGCTTCTGTTTTGGCAAGGACAGGTGATCCAGTCTTAATTATACATTAAGAATTTTCTCAAGAAACACGTTATGTCCCTAATTCACCACATACCTTTAGAAACTAAACGCCATAGCAAGAGAGAATTAAGGTAACCTCTGTCAACCTGTATAGTTTTATCTGACGGGCAAGAAGAAAGATAAAACATGCATTCAGAAGCAGAATTTGTGAGAGGGAGGAGGTGACAAGTCTATATTCCTGGTCACCTTCGCATAGCACCTCTGCTTCCTTATCTGTGTCATCCTAAGAGGAGGACAATTCGGTGAGGAAGCTGCCCTCAGAGGAAGGAGAGCGCTGGGCTATCACCCTGGTGCAGGCCTGAAACACGGTTCCAGTGGCAGAGGCGTGAGGACTGAGTCTTGAAACCTAGTTGCAGAATCCATACTGAGGCCCGAACGCCCAGCTAAGTGGGCAGGATTTGTTAGACGACCGAACTACTTCCGTGTTAGTGATGCCCACGTGCCGTGTAAAATGAATAGAATGAGAAGAGCAGAGGATGGGTGCCGGAGCCTTGAGAACACTAACATTTGAGGGGTCGGCAGAGGTGGGATGGGACATGAAGGAGGTGAGAGAAGTGGCCAGAAAAAAGGTTCTCGGAGTTCCGGGACAATGTGATGTCCCATTAATTCAACCAATATTTGTGGCGTCCCTACCTTGTGCTGGGCACAGTTCTAAGGGCTCAGGATCCAGAAGTGAACAAACTGATAAAATCCCTGCCCCAAGCAGCTCTAGTCGACTGGGGTCATCAGGTAATTTCCAAAAAAAAAAACAACAACAAAAAAAGCGAAGTCCTCATGTGTGTTAGATGATGGTGCGTCATCTGGAGAAAAACATGCAAGGGATGGAATCCTCAGGAAATGGGACAGAGATTGTTGAGTGTTGGATTCTATGTAGTGTATTCTGAGAAAAAGTTCAAAGGAAGGCGATCAGCAAACTTGACAGGGACCGATTTAGTGAAATGATGGGAACAGGACACAGACTGGATGGCGGAGTAACCGTGAAAGAAGGGAGAAGAGATCCAGAAAGCAGTCTGTCTCCACGTGGAAGGGGAGGACCCACACAGTGCCTAGAGGAAGCTACCTATCCGGGATTAATGTATTTAACCGGGAGACGAGGACGTTTCTTGTTTACAGGTTGACAAGAAGAGAGCGAACAGCGAGGGTGTCTGAGGATCTCCCGGGTCTGACAGTCCCACCTCTGAAGGAGGCTCTACTCGGTAATAATCGTCTCGATGAAAGGGACGTTTCACGACACCAAGAGACTCGGATGTCCCTTTAGACTATGAAGCGCTAAGCAACACACTCATAAGCCGTGCGTGGACGGTGCCCCTGCCCCAGCCTTGCCCTGGACCCTGGCCCTGCTCTGCTGCCAGGGCTGGTCCCTGCAGGAGCCCGAGGCCCCTGAAGCCCCGAGCATTCACCCCTGTGCCCCCAGCGGCCCGTGTGGGCTCCACTAAGCCTCCTTCCCTGCTGCTCCAGGGGGCAAGTGCTGACCCGGGGGCCAGGGGGTGAACCCCGAGCCGCGCAGAGCCCCCACCCCGGCTCCGACTGAGAGGCTGGCTGCAGCAGGGGGTACCGGGGGGTGGCCCATGACCAGTCTGGTCTGCAGGCTGGCTCTCCCACACGTCCTTACATTTTCCACTCTCAGTTCACAGACCTGGTTTGGGAGCCACTTCCGTCGGTCCTGCCTTCCAGGAAGTACGTCAGCACCTCGCCCTTGCCCTGGACGCCGACTTTCCCACGGCACACAAAGTGGTACGTGCCCCGCCGCAGCAGCCGGTGAACTTCCTCAGTCACCTGCAGGAGAGACATGCGGGCATCACTCTTGGTCAAAGGGGAGCCCATGGAGGGGTCCCTCCTCCACCTGCACAGCCCACCCTGATCACCCAGGCCCGGCCTCCCTGGCTCGGCCTGCAAGCCAGGTCCTCTGGCTCCTCCTGTGGTGACTCTGGTCGCCCTGTGAGAAGAACATGATCCCACAAACAGAGCAGGGGACTCCGAGGGAACTAAGCGGCCCTAGACAAACAGGTGAGGACAGTGGTCCCCACGGATGATGGGTGGGCTGGACAGGGCCTACACAGACCTGGTCCCAGGGTGTGAGCTCCACGGTCACCCCAGGCTCCAGGCACACCTGCAGACATCGAGCTCCAGTTGTGGACACACAGTGGCAGGCCCGGCTCCCCGCAGGGCTCCCGGCACCGGCAGGAACCTCGGACAACCTCGAGGGTCGGGGACTGGCAGGAAGGGGCCGGCACCAGGCTCGCATCCCTGTGGCCGGCACAGAGCCCTCAGGGCCCAGCTGGGGTGCACAGGCTCCTGGCTCCTGGGGCCTCCGTGGGCCCAAAAGCGGGGGCCACCAGCGCAGACAGGGCGGTAGGCACATTCCCCTCCCTAGTGACAGCGGGGACGTGACTTCACTCCCCCAATTCTTGGGTTCCCAGAATTGGGAATCTAGCTAAACAACAGTTTAGCTGGAAGAATTCCCGCCTCACACAGTTAAAAACAACATGAAATCCTGCACCCCAATGTTCATAGCAGCACTATTGACAATAGCCAAAACATGGAAACAGCCTAAATGTCCATCAACAGGTGACTGGATAAAGAAGATGTGGTATATTTATACAATGGAATACTACTCAGCCATGAAAACCGACAACATAACGCCATTTGCAGCAACATGGATGCTCCTAGAGAATGTCATTCTAAGTGAAGTAAGCCAGAAAGAGAAAGAGAAATACCATATGAGATCGCTCATATGTGGAATCTAAAAAACAAAAACAAAAACAAACAAACAAATAAAAACAAAGCATAAATCCAGGACAGAAATAGACTCACGGACAGAGGATACAGACTTGTGGTTACCAGGGGGGTAGAGGGTGGGAAGGGATAGACTGGGATTTCAAAATTGTAGAACAGATAAACAAGATTACACTGCATAGCACAGGGAAATATACACAAAATCTTATGATAAATCACAGAGAAAAAAATGTGACAATGAGTGTGTATGTGTCCATGAATGACTGAAAAATTGTGCTGAACACTGGAATTTGACACAACATTGTAAAATGATTATAAGTCAATAAAAAATGTTAAACAAAACAAAACAAAACAACATGAAATAGGAGAAAGCTCTTTCTAGCAAGGTTATTTAAGCAGAAGAGGACACGATTCCTTGGGTCCTCCTCGCCTTACACTGAAGGAGACCACCTCGCTCCCCTCCCCTGGGTGCTGCTCTGAAACCCCCCACACCCTCCCCCTCTCATGCCATCTCCCATCTCTGGGATCTTTAGTTACAGCAACTCGGCCCATCCAGGGCCCAGGGTCTCAGGTCCCCAGGGTGTCAGTCCCTGGCAGAGCTGGGCAGAGGACCGTTCTTCTCCCCTGCCCGATGGGCTGGAACCTGGCCTTCTTCCCGCGCGGCCCTCGCACTCACTAACCATCGGCCTGCTTCTGGCACGCACGCCGTCTAATCCCTCTCTGGACAGTCAGCGCCCCACACGAGGGGTCTGGTCTGTCTCAGCACGTCTCCCCAGGGCTCCTGGCATTCATGAGTGCTTGTCGAATACAAGAAGGCAGGCAGGCAGGCAGGCAACCGAGGCCCGCGGGAAACCTACCCAGGGAAGCTCAGAAAGGAAGCATAACCACGGACTATCAGGACCTGCCCAGCTCCCAGGATGGTGAAATCTGCGGATGGCTCTAAATGTGCTGGGAAGGGGCCCCTCGGGAGAACCAAAGCTGGCTGAACCAGTGTAGACAGGAGGGCTGGAAGCGTGTCTGCCAGACCGATAGAAGGAGGCCCAGGGCGCTGTCACTGCCCTTAATTAACTACCTCTGCCAGTTTCTGCAGCTGCTCGTTGGTGAGGCGCAGGCTGGTGCTGGCATGGAGGGGCTGGGGGCTGCCTGGGGTCTGGAGGAAGTCGCCTGGGGAGGAACAGGATGCCGCCATCCACCCACCCGGACGGAGAAGGGTAGGTGGATGCCTGGGGCCTGGACCCTCGCCAGACTGACTCCATCTCTCGGCCTTGGGAGCTGGGCAGGTGGTCCCCCCCCCCAACGCCTTGTAAACGAGAAGGACGCTGTCCACTGACAACAAGAGTAACTCGGTCAGCCTGATGGTGGCTACGACAGTCACAAAGAATCAAATGGCCAAGAAAAAGTGGAGAGTGCTTAAACTCCCCAGGGTGCTGGCTGCTGGGTGGCCCCAAAGCTGCCAAAGGCCCCGGTCTAAAGCCACACAAGGGTGAGGGCCTCACTCAGTTCCCCGGCAGGGCTCACTGAGCGTGCCCCAAAGTCCTTCATGGAACTGAGCCCGAGACTGGCTGCTTACCCGGGGAGACACCGAGGTCACCAAGGCCACCACTCAGACGTGGCCTCTAAGACGCAAGGTGGCAAAATGGATCGTGATCAAAGGCTCCATTTTGCTCTTTCCTCTCACAGCTGAACCCACAACTCATCTGTTCAAAGAGACCTGTGCTCCCGACACCCCGACGCCCTGCTCGAGCCCCCGGATGCACACGGACAAAACCTCTGAGTCTGCTCCTGACCCTGAGCTTTTCCTCTCACTGTTTTCACTTGTTTTATGAAGAACGAGCGGCAATAAAGCATCCAAAACGTTGTGCAAGGAAATGCTGGAGGTGAGGATGACCCACCACCACACACAGCAAAGCCGAGGTTTGACGGCAGGCGGGGACGGGCCGGGGGGTCCTCCCGGGCCGCCTGGGAGCTCGGGCTGCATGCCGCCCCTGTGTCCCCCTCAGCCTCGAGATGCCAGCCAGGAAGTCCCAGGCTGAGAATCAGGGCTGTGCGTGACGTTACCGGGGCGGGTCCTGGTGAGTGTCCAGGTCAGGGGCTCAGAGACACGAGGTCCCCAGGAGGCCACGAGGGCATCCCCTAGAATGTCCGATTCTTAGCCGTCTGCATGAGGCTCCCTGTGTCTCAGCAGCGTCGCGCTGGAACTCTCCCCAGAGTTCCCTGTGAGGCCCGGCCGGCAGGGGAGGACCCGTCCCACAGCCATGTCGACTTCACGCTGCATGAGAACACGTGCTGGGCCCCCTGGAGGCATGTCCAGGGAAGCATCTGCTCGGTCCCCAAGCGGATGGCCGAGGTGGAATCTGGGCATCATCGTGGTCAACCTTCCCTTGGCTGGCTTACTCCTTGGAAAATGGGGCCCCCGAGATGTCCCTGGGACTGTAGTCTGCACAGAACCCCCATCTGCCTCTCCTGGGACGGCAGACACGGGGTGGGCGGTGTCCTTGTTTGGACTTTTGACCCAGAAGAAAGAAGGCTCCCGCCGGAGGGCTGAAGAATGAGACCGTGGGCAGGCGACAGCTAATTGGACAGTATTTTCAGGAAAAAAGACACCTCTTTACAAAACTTGAACATTAAAATCTGAGTCTTTTGTTCACTTCTTCCAGGGAAGAACCAAAGGCTTAGTTTGGGCCAGCAAAGGGAAGGGCATCTCTCCTAGACTGTGACCACGAACCCCTTAAAGAACCACACAGCAGTGGAGCGTAAGTGCTTCTCCCTTCAAACAGGAGGAGGAGCGTGATGGGCTGGGAGCACCTTCTGCGCAGAGGGCGGTCACGCGGCCGGGCCGGGGGGTGGGGGTGGGGGTGGGGACCGCTGGTCTTACCCAGGCTGACAGACGTCAGCAGAGCCCCGCTCCTGTCCTGCCCTGTCCCAAGTGCATGGGTGCTGACACTCAAGCCAAATGGAGGAAGGCGCGGGGCCGGGTCTGCAAAGACCCTGCGTGATGCTGGTGCTCCCGGGAGGTCCACGCAGAGGGACCTTGGAGCCAAGACGCAGCGCTGCCCTGTGGGAGTCCAGACACGGACTTCGCCAGGCAGCAGCTGAGGGAGGCTGGATGCTGTTGGGGAGGCCACACCACGGTAACTGGCCCTCACCGGAGGCTGAGGGAACAGGGGCGGCTCTGAGCAGAGGAGTGGCCGACTCACACCTGACTCCAGACACTTAGACATGTGATGTCGGCTCTGGACGTGGCCGGGCTGGAGAGTGGGTGGGCTTCCCACCAGGTCTGCCCTGGGACATGACCAGCTCTTAGGGAAGGCTGTGAGGAACAGGGGTGAAAGATCCTGTTAGGGAAGGAACACAGTGTCCTGGGATCGACGGCATTAGGACAACGTGCGTGCTCTTGACACCACTGAGCTGGGCACTTAAAAATGGCTAAGACGGTCAATTTTACATTATGTGTGTTTCACCACCTTAAGAGAAGCTTAAGGAAAAGAACGCAGAGGTACAGAGATCTCACCTATGTTCTGAGAGCAGGAGAGCGCCGTGAGGATTTTGACCCGTTTGCCTTTTAAGCTGATGAATCCGAAGGACCCACCAAGGCACCTGACCGACAGCTAGTGCCCCAAAATGCCAGCTGGGGCCACCGGAACCGAACAGGCACGAGGTGGGAGAGCCCCACGCTTACAACCTTCTCGTTGGAACCACATCCTGCAGGGGGCTGCACCCCAGTGTCTTTGTCAAAACCTGGGATGAATGCACATCTCACAGGGCCTGCAGAGGACCCAGTGTGACTCTGATACAGCAAAAGCCCAGTGCTAACTGGTGACAGCCACTGGGCGCAGTCCTCTGACGCCGCCCTGAGGCCAGGCCGCAGCGGGAAGGCAGCAGCCCTGCTCGCCAAGTGCCACGCTCTCTGCCCTGCCCCCCGGGGTCCCCAGAGGACAGCCACAGCCACACACAGGGGACAGGCTCCCTCCCTCTGAGGCTCCCAGAGGCCTGCAGTGTCCAAGCCTCAGCTGACTCACACTTGCTCATTTGTTCTAAAGGAAATTAGGAGAGTGGGTCCACACTCCCTCCTACCCGTAAAGAGCAGGCGCCACTGTCCTCGACACCTTCAGATGGCTCCCTGCCCAGGGTCACCTGCTGCTTCCCAAGTCAGGTGGCCACACAGCACTCTGCCCTTCGAACGGCGAGGCAGCCCCTTCCCTTCTAAGGAGTCGTCACGCACTGCCCCCAAACATCCCAGTCACTCATCACCCCGACTCTCCCCATGGCCACGTCGGGGCCAACCCCCAAGGCCGCAGACACATCGAGCCCCCATCAGCGTGCCTGCCTGCAGCTTCGCGTCCCCACCCAGAAGAGGCAGACGAGGAAGGGAGGATGCAGGCTGCAGGGCTAGGTGGCCGGCCCCTGCCTCACCCTTGCCTCTCCTGCCTCCGTCTCCTGCCTGCAGGATGGGCACCTGCACCTTGGGGATTCTGAATGCACTGACCTGGATCCTGCCCGGGACCCCGTTGCCGTCCATCCACTGGCCACGTTGACTGTGTTTCCCCAGAATGTCGTACTGCAGCCTGCAAGCCCCAGTCACTCCGGCCACCGCGGGGCCCATGTTGATGCCTGGAAAACAGCCCCGGTGTGGTGTTAGTGGGGAGGCTCTGGAGGGGAGGAGCTGGCCCTTGTGGGGTCATGGATTCCTGGGGCCACCAAGTGCAACCCCCCTCCCTGAAGCAGGGACCCCACAGCATGGCTGAGCGGCTGCTCCCAGCCCCTGCTTGCACCCCACACCCCCAGGAAGCAGTCCTGATCCCGAGAAAAAGTCCCATTTCCTGGAACAGCATCCTCAGACCGAGTCTCACCGCTAAGAAGGCTGACCTTTCGGTCTGTAGAGCCACAGTGTGTGTCCCCCCACCCCCACCCCAGCTCCTCCTTCCAGAAAGGACAGCAGCTCCTGACTGCTTCCCTGGGTGGGATCCCTCAGCTCCTTCGGGACTGGGGCCCGGAATGAAGTATTTCAAGATGCTCTGAAGGAGAGCGGAGCCCCCCTTCTCTTTCTGCGATTCGGGGTCCTAACGGCCTGGGGAGCGACACAGGCCCGGGTGCCCCAGCTGTGTCTGCGCCGACACCAGGTCGCATCTACT